>NC_039283.1:23046082-23136285 GCF_003368295.1 Carassius auratus
AAGGTGTTTAGATTTGGCTGTAGTCTTTAGAGAGAATGGCAGTGGTTAATGTGGTGGAGTGCAGTATGAAAACCCCACACTCTCTGTTGTGAGATCTGCTCTGCAGAGCTGTACAATAAGTCAGATGGATGGCTTTACAACGCTCGTAAACATGTAAACATGATGCCCATGACCTCGGATACAGGAAATGCTGCAGGCTCTCAGGATTCCTCCAGTGTCCCATCATGCCAGCATGTGCGTTTAAATCTTTGCCATGTTTTTGAGTGAGAGGAAAGAACACTGAGTCCTAAACATGAGCTGACATATTAAATAATTTACGTTTCTCCATATATATGAGCTGCACAATTAATAGAGTAAAAAATTGGCTGCCATACTTTAATATTCAGTGAGCTCGTGCTGAACTGCAGGTCTCATGATACTGTGTAAACTTGCATTGACGGCTTTATTGATCATAACAAGATGGGAGCATTCTATTATTGACGCTTTGGTCGCTTCCGGTGTATAATTTATTCAAAATCTGATAACAGTTTTTTTTTACTACTATTATTCTGCTAAGAGGGCCAGTGATAAGATGACTCTTTAGACATCGTCTGGATTTATAGATGTATAAAACATCAAAACATTCATTCAAGAACAGCCTTGATTAGCCTAAATATAAAATGTAAATTTTATTAATCACAATTAAAATTGAATCATTATTACATTATCAAGAGAAAGAAATTAGTTTTATTTATGTATTTCATAATCCTGCAGCCCTATTTATAGTGCATACAGTTGGTTCTAAATGTTTAAGATCATCAGTGAAAATATTTGTATTTGTAAAACACGTTTATTCCTAAATGCCCGCTTTGGCCCAGTTTTGCCCTTTGAACCACTCCTTAGGGCTGCACAATTAATCAAATTTCTAAATTGTGATTACGATCATGGATGCCACAATTATGTAATCGTTCAAAGTGGCAATTAATCATCCACGTATGTTATTCTTCGTGCTTAATTATGCATCTTTTTTCTTTCTACATGTTATCTTAAGTTTTTTTCCCATTATTTTAATTTTAGTTGTGGTATAACATTATAACACCATTCATATTTTAACTTTTTTATAATTTAAAGAAGAAACCAATCCGATGTATAGTTGGCTTGTGAGGCTTAATACTATAGAAAAGCACCAAAAAAATTCAGTTAGAGTGTTTTCAGCTTGTTTATTTTCATATAAAAAAACACTATGCATTTGCATCAAACAATGATATAAACATCATTCAGTGTAAATTGTAATAACTGTAATTAATCATCGCAATTACAATTTCAAGGGAGGAATCGACGATTAAGATTTTTGTCATAATGGTGCAGCCCTAACACGACACACAATCGATCATTGTTGTGGCTGACATTAGATACATGCACGCGGTGTATGCACCTGGAAGCGCAGGTGTGGTAAAGGGATCAGGGGTTTGGAAAACAGCTTGAATATGTGTTAATAGTCGAGGTGTGAAAATATTTTCAGTGGATCTGCTATAAAGGTCATGTTGTGGCTTAACAGAGTAAAATGTATTCATATTTTCTACACTTGTATGAAAAAACCAAATGCAAACATTATTCACGTTTGTATTTTCATGCATTGCATTAGTATTGCATGAAAAGATTGCACATACATTTAGTCCAAAAAAAGGAAGTCTTTGTTAATACAAGGTAGACATTGATTGAATAAACAATTGACTTTCACCACAATACAAAGTGACAGTTAAATTAGCATCAGATTACCTGCATTTGGCTTCCATGCTTCCAGTTTGAATGAAGTTATTGAGTACATGTGAACAGCTTGACCATCAGTCAAAGTGCTGTGTGCCAGTGTGCACACCAAATCGGATGCCCAGTTCTTAACAAATCAATAAATCTGAAGCTAATATCATCAGTAAAATAAAGTGTCATGCCCAGCGGGTCTTCAAACTGTGGCAAGTGTGTGGAGTCTCTGTCATTTCACACCAGGGCTAACTGGAGATTTCCCCAAACCAAATTTTCTAAACCGCATTATATTTTGATTTATTCATGCTTTGTTCGTCCTCGACAGTGTTGTGATTGATTTAGTGCTGTTCCGACACAAACAAAGCTGGGCCCAGATAATCGGGTTTATGCAAGATAGAATTCTAATGAGGGGGAGTAGTGATCTTTCGGTGAAATCTATCTGATCTGGGGCGTTCACTAATAGCTCTGTCTGCCTCTGACCCGAGAGAGGACAGCAGTCAGCCCCACGGAGGGCTAGTGATTTCAGCGGAGAGCCCATTAGGAAGCAATATTGCATGTATTTTTTTCTTCTTCTTCTTTATCAAGTGTTCACTAGGGCTGCTGGGATGAATCATGCATATCCAAATCAGACAGATTTGATTTCATACACACACAAATGGGCAGAAACACCTGAAACGGGGGAAGCATTTTCCTGCATTTGTAACCAGCAAATATGTGTTTTTTGTTGTTGTTGTTTTTTTGTGTGTTTTTTTGCATGCACTGTCTGTATATATCAGACAATGAATAACTGCTAAATAAGCATCTTTTTTCAACAAAGTTCTGTGTACCACCTGTTTTCCACTCGTGCTATAATAGTTAATTGCGGCTTGCAAATAGTGCTGACTTTTGTGAATAAATCTATTACCACCCTAATTTGACAGTGCGTCGGAAGTCTAAAAACCCTTGAGATGTTTTGCGTGAGCACATAAACCCAAATTTATTTATTTATTGCCTTCTTCAGTAAGGATGCATAATTAATAAAAAGTGACAATAAGACATTTAGTTATGTTGCAAAAGATTTCTATTTCTAATAAATCATGTTCTTTTGAACTGTTTATTCATCAAAGAATTCTGAAAAGAAAATATTGTTTTGAACACTGATGATAATATGAAAGGTTTCTTTATAGAACCAATTTGGAAAGTTGAAATGATTTCTGAAGGAACATGTGACACTAAAGATCGGAAAAAATGCCTCCTGAAGAGTCAGCTTTGCCATGACAGGAATAAATTGCATTTTCAAATATATACAAACATAAAACAGTTCATTTAAATTTTTATAAAATTTCGTAATATTACTCTATTTTTTATCAAATAAATGAAGCCTTGATGAATATAAGAGACTTTAAAACATTAAAAACATTATTCATTGCAATTTATAAATGCATCCATTCGCAAGAAAGTGTTTGTGTTGGAATTTTTTTATTTACTTAAATATGCATGGTGCAGACTGTATGCTTAAACTGGATTGTAAGTATTTTATTTTATTTTATTTGTTTTATTTTTTGCTGAAAAACTGCACACAAAAGCGGTGCAACTGTTTAGAGAATTCACCTCAAAGAGACAACTTCTGTTTTTATGCGGCAAGAACATTCCTTCTAAATGAAACATGAACTACAACCTTTTAAACGAGCATGCAGTGAACTGGCTCCTGACCTTGCATTCTTCAGTGTTTTATTAGAGAACTGAGACAATAGTCTGTCTCTCTCTCTCTTTCTCTGGTGACCTGCTCTCAGGACAGGCTGTGCAGACCAGCATCCACCAAACCAAAGTCAGACAGGCCCATTAAAAGGCAGCAAGTGGGGAGGATAAGCTGATTATGCAATGTTTGTATTCTACTCAGTGTGCGTCTCTCTTTTGCTGTCTGTCTTTCTGTCTCTCTCCCTGAATTGTCTCTTTCCTCATCTTCTCTATCTCCACTGAGGGGAGATGTCAAACCGGCCAGTGATATTTACCCGCTTTAGCCCAAACAAACAAACCAGTGCTCAGAGTAAACTGCTCTCCCAGCACTGATCCAAGATCAGGGCATCACACTGGGAAGCGGTTGTTTCATGTTTTATTTGTTGTCATTACTATATCATTAGAATAAGGGTTATAAAGAACGCATGCATTATATTTGTAACCTTAGAAAATGCTGTGGGTCGTCATTATTCCTCAAGTTTCTTATCCTATTTTTTATGCAATGGGACACACGTGGTGGAAATTAAATATATTTCTTATGTTACAAAATATTTGTCTTAAATAAATGCATTTCTTTTGAACTTTCTGTTCATCTTAGAATCTTGGATCATGGTTTTCGCAAAAATACTTCGATTTTATAAATTAATAATAATAAGAAATGTTTCCTGAACACCAACTTAGCATATTAAAATGATTTCTGAAGGATCATTTGACACTAAAGACTGGAGTAATGTCTAATGAAAATCCAGCTTTGCCTTCAAAGGAATAAATTACATTTATACATGAAACAAAAACTCAATATTATTGTTTTTGCTGTATTTTTGACCCAATACATACAGTTTTGGTGAGCATAGAAATAACTTTCTAAAAAATGATTTAAAAATAAATAAGCTACAAATTTTAATAATAGTGTATACTGTAAAAAAAAAAAAAACACCTAGCCTTTTTTCACAAATATCATCAAATGCAATTACAGAGACCTCTGTGTTATGAGATTGTTTTAAATTCATGACGTTTCTAAATTTTGCAATATTTCACAGTAAAACTATATGTTTTGTTGCATCTCAGCTTTTCCCCTACAGTTGACCAAATCACATTTTTACTGTAGTATTTTTACATTATATTTGCTTTAAAATTATAAACCTTTTATACAGTGTAGCATGTGTTTAAAAAGACGTATTTGGGAGGCTTCTTAAAGTAGGAGCACTGTATTGTATAATTCAGAAGACTGTCTGTGTGTAAAACTCTAGGATAAGGCTCAGCGCCCATGGCTTCATGGGAAGGCCGGCTTCCCATCTCGAAAACAAACGCCACACACGTATAATACCAGGGTTGTGTTGTTGTTGTGTTCAGTCAAGTCTCATGTCTCACCGAGCATGTGTGGGCTCACCTCACAGCACCGCTCAACTCTGGGCTGTGTTTTTCTCTGTTTTCTCTCTATATGTATCATACAGCGGTGGCTGAATCTGAAACCATAGTGCATCGTTGTTCCTGGATCTGAAAGCCACTGTGCCAAGCTGGCAGTGTAATGGATCTTTGCGGTAGGCTGCTATTAGAGCGTGGGCGATGTGTAGACACCAGCTTTGTCAGGGTCACATGCTCCTCCTACCCACTCAGTGCACACGGTTCCAGGTCAAACAGCTTTCTTCCTTTTGGTAAACACCATTCTGTCTTTCTTCTCTGTGTGTTCTAGAACAGCGAGTTCCATGTGATGCACATGTACTCAATTTGTTTTCAAGGCATTCTGTGTCAAACCAAACTTCCAGTTAAATCAGCTTCTTTGAGTAACGAAACCCTGATTAACCCAAATGCGGTTAGCATCGGTGCATCCCCTGTGTTTTCAGCGATGCAGAATCATAATCACAGAATCCAGTCATAAAAACACAGTTTACTGTATAACTTAGAATTGTCATGGAATTTGCCGAAATTTGGATGAATAAATCAAAGTAGGGCTATATACTTAATGGCAGGTCTATATACTCCTTGTTCTACGTCTTAAAATACACAAGTAGCACAGTTTTGTCTATGCTTAGTATTCTACATGAAAATCATGGTGCTTTCAGAGCCTGCCTCACTTTATGAGGACATGACTCCATAAACTTAATTTCCAGAGCTACTCTGAAAAGTTCACCTCACAAGCATTTCAACATTTTATTTGATCAAGATTATAATCACATATACACACAGAAACTCAGAGGTCTTCACTATAAGCCGTCATGATG
This sequence comes from Carassius auratus, assembly GCF_003368295.1. Classification (NCBI taxonomy): domain Eukaryota; kingdom Metazoa; phylum Chordata; class Actinopteri; order Cypriniformes; family Cyprinidae; genus Carassius; species Carassius auratus. The sequence goes on from NC_039283.1 coordinate 23,051,761, forward strand.
TTTCTTTTTTCTTGAAATTATGTCAGAAATATACTGTTATTGTACAGTACAATATACTTCTCAAAGTAATGACAACAATAATAACAATACAGTAGACAATAGTTTAAAAACAATTTGATTTATTATTTATTAAGGAATATTGCACACTATACATTGTGTATATTACACAATTTTTCATCCACGTTGTTTTAATTGTACAATTAAATTTGTCTTATATTTAAACAGTAAATCACTGTTTTGTAGCACTTTGTCAAAAATGGAAGGAGTTATTTATATTACATTTTAATAGATTAGTTAACATTTTATCAACCGATTTGGTTCCCACCATTTTTATAACAGTTCTGTATTAAATATAAAACACAAAACCCAGAAAAATTTTAATATAATTTCTAGGAAAAAACACATTGCATAGGACTATATTAGCAGTAATAGTAAAAGTATTAATTAAAAAAAAATGAATCTTGAAAAAAACTAAACAAAAGAAAACATGGAATTTGGGATAAATTAAAACAGAATTTGGGGGTTGGGTGATATAATGGAAGTCATAGGGCCCTACAGCTTGTTTGAGGTCATCGGGAAGGAAAGGATGCCAGGTATGAGTGCAATAACAAAGAAATCTGGGAACTTGAGGGCCACCGAGGGGCTGAGGGTGGGAAACTTGGGTGTGGCTAGGAATGCATGCCGCCCACAATGAGAACTGGAGGTCTGTGGGAGCCCAGCTGGAGTTGGCACACAGGACTACAGCCATAGATTAGAAACACATGTCTATCTTATTGACGGACCCCCCACCCCCACCCCTTCCACATTCCCTCCGCAACTGAATATCTGCAGTGCCATGACCCAGAGTTAATAAACAGCTTGGAAATACATGTGGTTAAAGCTGTCTGCTTGCGTAAATGTTATGGAAGCACTTATGGACACACAATCAAACACACTTTCAATACAAAAAAATAATGTTTTGTTAAATTATGCTTTCATTTTTGTGTTTGTCTCTACAGGATTTAAGAGGACGAGAATTAGTTTTTATTGGGAAAACTCCTAAAGCAATGAAAAGTGGCCCAACACTAATTCATATATGCCCCATGAGAGAAAAAAAAAATGAGTCAATAAATTAAGAATTTTCCCTGCAATAGTTCATATTACATTTAAAACACGTCATCATGTTGGGACACTTTCTGCAATGGTGTGTAGAGCTCCAAGGAGACTCTGATTAAAATATTGGCGAACTGACACGCGTGCAGCGCTGCAGATGTTTGAGTGATTGCATGTTAGTGGTTTGCCCTGTGGTCGTTTGTGGAATAGCGTCATGCTTTAGCTCATTAATTGTGATGAAGTGTCCGATTGAGATACCTTAACAGCTAGTGTGTGTGTGTGTTCTTGTACATATGTTTCTGTTTGTGTTTATAGGTTTGAAGCCGTCTAGCATGGCCCGCGAACCTCCCTTGCCAAAATGTATCACAGTAACCATAGTTTCCACCAAAATACTACAGCTGTGTCTACAATAAACCTGTGTAGAATTTGATATTAGATGCCACAGTCATGAAAAATAAAGTAAAAATGACAGTTTAGTAGGAACTAGCATTTTTTGCTACAGTTTTACCAAGATGTTGCTGTACTTTTGCTAGAGTGGGTTTTGTGTTGCTACGCAGTAGTAATAGTTTGTTTTTGTGCGTGTGCGGTATGAATTCCCTTGATGAATTTCGGTTCTGAATCAAAAATCTCCCATTCTTAACAAAGGCTCAAAACTTTCCACACATGAGTGAGATTCAGGACTTTGAGTTCAGGGCAACCTGACTAGCAAACCAAACAGAGCTAATGCTAAGCGGAGTCTGCTCATAAAATCAGCATGGATATTCCACCATGCTCCAAAAGCAGCACAGAAACTCCCAACGTTATTTGGCTTCGCTGTTTGCTGGTTGTTATTTTAGAGTTCGACCTAAACTGTGAGGGGGTTTAATGCACGCCGTTTCCCACTGTCTCAGCTGAAACACACACACACACACACACACATACAGACTCATTGTTTTTGAGATAGGGCCGGGTTGGGGCTGCTTGCTGAAACATTTCAAGTCTGCTGCAAAAGCTGTGATCTTTTCTGCTGCCTCGATGTCGGTCCGTCCTTCACAATGGAGCTGCTTGTGGTGTGCTGTCGTTATCAGTGCTGGTCAGCGTGTGTGTGTGTGTATAATAGGAAGGTGATGACAAGGCTGCAGGTGTAGATCCTGCCTTCTCTGCAGGTGGAGGAGAGACACGTTTACTTCACCTCACTACAGCTCAAAGCACAATGAGATCACAGGGGCCAAAAACTCAACACTTCTCTTCTCTTATCCATTAATCTTCTCCTTGTTTTTTTCTTGTGTAATCTTTTATGAATCATTTATGATTTGGCAAGAGTTTTCATATAATTTAGAGAAAATTGTTGTTTATTAGAACAACTTGTATTGATGGAGAACAGCTTGTTTTAAAATTGTAAAACATTTTGATTTTGGAAAAATGCACGCACATTTTTCATTTGATTTTTTCATTCTAATTGGTATCTTATTTTTAAATACTTAAATATCTCATTCAAATGTCTGTTTTCTTGTCTCTTCTTTCCATTTGATCTCTTTTTTCTCTTCTTTTCATGTCTTATCTTTCCTCTTCTTTAAACAATGAACAATTTCTGATTTGGTTAGAGATGTAATGTATTCTAAAGAAATTGCACAAACACACACACACACACTCACACATATTGACATGATAGCATCACACAGTTGCTGCAGATTTGTCAGCTGCATATGCATGTTTTCTGATCCACCTCAAATGTTGAATACTATATATATATATATTTCTGTTTATCAACTGTCTCTTCTCTTCTGATCTCTTTTCATCTGTTGTTTTCTTGTTTCAGTCATCTTCTTTCATCTAATCTTTTCTCTTTGGCATCATACCCCGTTAGTGTTTTTCTGAATAATTACAGTCTCGAAATGGCGATTTTATTCTCAAATCTTTGACTTGATCCCTTGTTTGATTTCTCATTCTAAACAACAGACAAATAAGAACAAACAACAGCTATTAATTATTCTATTCAGCTACAGAATATGTAATGTACTGTTGAGCCATTTCATCTGCTTGTTTTGGTATTTGTTTATCTGGTTCCATGCAATATATGTGCTTATTTACGCACAAAGCATCCTCTGTGGTCTGTGACACAACAGCTTTCTATTGTTCCACAGAGCAGCTGAAATATCGCAGTGCAGGTGAGAGCGCGCGGAAGAGAAAGTGTTCATTTTTCTCTGCCAAACTAACATACTTTCAGAGGTGACTGTAGAGTCATATCGCCGGAGGGCAGGATTACTCAGAATAGTTGTCTGGACTCCACAAAGCAAAAACTCCTCCTCCTGCATCTATCATCGCACTCTGCCAGATCCCATCATGCAAGAAGTGTGTGCTCGCTTTAAATGAGTTTTTCTGGTTGCCGAGGAAACCAAATTAAGTTTAGCTTAGCTGTGGCGTACAGGAATTTGTTCAACTGGAGAGCAAAATTTCCTGCTCTTCAAGTGTGTTCGGAGACTTCAGAGAGGTGTTCCACACCCTGCAATTCATATTGCCGTCATGACTGAGCGAGAACATTGAAGTGTTTCGCTTCAGTGCCTGCCATCCTGCTTTGCACTTTTGGAAGAGAACTATTTTGAACTCTCCGCTCCCCTTTTGCATGAACCGGCCCCTCGGGGTCATAGAGGAGCCTTCTCGCTTTGCTTTCCAAGTGTTTTCTGTGTGGTAAGAGATAGTAAGCGAGATACACACTTCAGTGAGCACCAAAAACAAAAAAATGATGTTTCGAAACAAATCGGCTGGCGCAGTCAGCACCAATTTGAGTTATCAATCAGGTCATTTATTATTTAGCAAATATTAAACAAGGCGCTTTGAAGACCTGCCAGGGAAGTTGTTTTGATGGTGGGGATCTGAAAGCATGCCCGTGCCAAAAGTGGAGTCGATGGTCTGAGTGTCAAAGACATAATGGAAAGTGCGGGAGGGGGTGCAGGAATTCGAGGGTAGATAGTCGAGGAGTGTTGAACTTCAAAAGGTCATTGGATATTCCTCCACCACTTTGTGGGTTTGGTGTGGGTGTGATACCTGTAGTGTAACATTTCCCTCTCTGTTCAAAACGTAGTCCACTTTCTTTGCAGAGGTCATGACCTTTCCATCATTCGTATTGCGGTTGACCTATGAAGATATCCGTTCACTCCTCCCTCTCACGCCCTGCTGACTAGCTGACTGATCTTTTATATTCTTCTGTGTTTGTTCCCTCTCCTCCACAGCCCCGACGGAGCCACTGCTGTGCAAGTTTGCAGACGGAGGACAGAAGAAGAGGCAGAGTCAGAACAAGTACCCTCAAAATGGCCGACCGTGGCCTCGGGAAGGAGAGGTGAGCACTGGCGACCTTAAGACCTTCTAATATCGGTCTATCTATTAATCTGACTAACTATCGACCTGTTCATAAGCCAGTTTCATAACTTGGCTTTTTAATAAAAACTGCATTTATATTCATTTTATATACATTTCATTCTACTTCCTACTTTCTGTTTGCATCTGTTCAAATTCAATCCAAATGCAGCCATTGGAATTCAGACTCAGTTCAGTTCCAAATGACACACAACCTGATCCTACTTACTTACCATTTCCACGCCAGCTTCTGCCCTATTTTTCCCTTGCATTCCCATTACCAGAATACCCAGCCTTGAAGAAGGGAGTATGTTGGAAACAAACCCTTTGTTTCATACGTAAGATGGAAGAAAGGAGGCATGAGAAAACATTTGATTGATGGAGTCATCTGGCCATGTTTGAGTTCCCAGTCTTTCACTCTGGTCCTTTAATCTCTCCTCTCCTGGTCTTTATTCTCACGAAGCATGTCGCGCCGTCTGGGTTGGCTTGTGGGAAAATGTAGACAGGGTGTACAGTTGGCATTTTCTGGGCAGCCCCAGCTGCTGGCATGATGCGGCGGTTTCGGGAAGCGTGCCCAGTTACCGACCAGAACGTGATCGCCCGTTATGGGGAGCTGGCAGCCGCCATTACTTTGGCTGCACTCTCTCATGAAGGCGTATTTCAATATGCAACCTCAGGGGTCTACATTAACTAGATAGAGTGTCCAATCACATGTAGGTTAGGTCAATGGTTTTCCCACCAGTCTCCAGGTTTTCTTCCCCACTGAGTAAAGCTTGGCACTTGATAAACCTGCAGTATATGAGCGTTGTTTATCTGCTCCAGTCCAATACGGGTCTAAGCGGCCAGCTTTCCCCCCTTATTCACTTAGTGTGGCTCTGTCAACATGAGCTATGCTTTCTGCAGCCTTGTAAATACCAAATAACTTTGTGCAGTATCGAATCCGAGCCTGTCTGGTATTACAGCCCACCATTCTGAGGTAATGGATCCACAGCTACTAGTCTTGGCCATGTTCTTTTAAAGATATAAAGAGCACTTGGTCGGCCCCTATTAGATGACCCTGTTCTATTGCCAGCATTACTCAACAGACTTTATAGGATACTTGCTTCACCTGAACTATTTTTCACTCTTTGTCCTGTCTGTCTTGTGTTTCAGAGTGGCATGACGCTGACCTATGATCCCACTGCAATGCAGAATGGGTAAGAGATTAATTTGTTGTTTTGAGTTTTCAATGCTTGTTTAAAGGATAATTCACCCAAAAATGAAAATGTGATGTTTATCAGCTTACCCCCAGGGCATCCAAGATGCAGGTGACGTTGTTTCTTCAGTAGATAACAAATGAATATTTTTAACTCAAACCATTGCAGTCTATCAGTAATATAATGGAAGTGAATGGGATTCCACAACCACAATGTCCAAACTGTTTTTTAGATTGTACTAACTGAGATTGTAGATAGAGTGTCAGTGGTCCATTTGAGAGATGGTTAAGTGTTTTAGAAAATGTTTGTTATAATTTTAATTTTTTTGAAATACAGTAATATTGTAAAATAATACCATTTAAAACAGTTTTCTATTTTAATATACTTTATCTAATATGCTGATTTGGTGCACAACAAACAGTTAAATAATTTTATGATACAGGATTGTTTGAATTGAAACTTCAAAAATCAGCATTGATTTGAAATAAAAATCTGTAATGTCAATGTTAGTGTCAGTGTAGTCAAAAATCTCACTTTTCACTTTTAATGTAAAATTTAATTTCTATTGGAAGTGTGTAGAGATGCATATATAAAAATACATACAATATATCACTTCCCACTCCAAGTATATCTTAGTAAAATTATTTCAATTAGAAATTAATTAAAGGGTTAGTTCACCCCAAAATTAAAATTGTCATTAATTACTCACCCTTATGTTGTTCCAAAGACGTAAGACCTTCGTTCATCTTCAGAACACAAATTAAGATATTTTTGATGAAATCAGAGAGCTATCTGACCCTCCACAGACAGCAATGTTCCCAATGTTCCCAGGTACAGAAACGTAGTTAATACATCGGTAAAACAGTCCACGTGACATCAGTGGCTCAACTTCAGTTTTGCAATGCTACGAGAATACTTTTTTTGCGCAAAGAAAATAATAATTAACATAATTTACATTCATTTACTTTAACCATTTTTCTCCCCCAAGTTACGTCTTCAACCATTTTAGAGAGTATTACAATGCATACACATGCATTGCCCAAATCGTAAACAACGCTGTTGATGCAGATTACCTTCATGCACACGTTTCAGTTGCGTTGCTGTCTGTGGAGGGTCAGATAGCTCTCTGATTTCATCAAAAATATCTTAATTTGTGTTCCGAAGATGATCAGAGGTCTTACGGTTTGGTATGACTTGAGGGTTTATTTTTGTTAATTTATTAGCATAAGCAAACATTTCACAGAAAAAAAAAAAAAAAAAGGTGGACATTTTGGAAACTGTAACTTAAAAAAAAAGTCCTTCTACTTCCTGAATTATATGAATAATCCACCAGAGGGCAGAATACATGTGGTACATCATATACAAAAGCTTTTTTTTTTTTCAGGAAGTTACTGATTGTGTTAATGAGACATATGGCTTTAAAGGGTCAACTAGTTTAGCCACCAAGACATCCTTGACTAGCCAGCAGGTTCATGAAGGTTTAATCTGGTCTATTCAGCAGGGTTAACAACATCTGAGGTGCAGTGAGTAATACTGAACTCTTCAGAGCTGTCTTAAATTTGCACACGGTCACACACATACACACACAAATACTGTCAAAATCAATCTGCATTTTGTGCCATTGTTGCACCGAAGAGTGTAAGTGTTTCGTCAGGTGCTGGTTTCAGGCCAGGAAGATGGGTACTAGACTAGGGTAGATAAGACCCTTTCTATCTGTCCGCTCCAGTGGACGGAAGGCCTAGGGCTCTGTCTCTGATCCGGCACTCTGGGGAAACAGTCATCATCGTACCTTAGTTACCAGCTCTGGCTCCTTCTGCAGCCCTGACTCAGCACTTGCTGTCTGTGGGAAAGGGAATGAAATAAGGGAAAAAGAACCAGATTCTGAAACGCTTTTATTTGTTTCCATTCTCCTTTCCATCACTCCTACCACATCAGAATATATATATTCAAAGATCGTGTTTCCTTCTTCCTGTACATGCTCTCACTCGGGTCGTCTTGTGAGACTGGGACATAAGGGAGCATGAGCTCTCTCGGGCAGCCAGCTTTTCTCTCCCCATGCTCTATTTCTCCGCTTTCAGACAAGCCGATCAATAAAGCCTAGCAACGGAGCTTGCAGATGAAACATGTCCGCAGTAGGTACACAATGATAAATAAAGTCCTGCCCGAGAACTGTAGCTATTGGGAAAATGCTGTTGCTCGGGTAACACTGAGAAGTCAACAAATCAGCTGTTGTGACACGAGCCTGTGAAGATAAACACACAAACATATAAAAGATTTTGATTTCAAATAAATGCTGTTCTATGAAGCAAGAAATCCTGGAAAATAAAATTAGCATAGAATGATTTCTGAAGGATCATGTGACACTGAAGACTGGAGTAATGATGCTTGAAATTCAGCTTTGCCATCACAGAAATAAATTACATTTTAAAAGAAATGATTGAATTATGGTATATTTTTATAAACTTTTTATAAAAAGTATTAAGTGTACTGTTAATGTGACTTGTACAAACTTCATATTCAGTTTAAATTACTGTATTTTCCGGACTATAAGTCACACTTTTTTTCATAGGTTGGCTGGTCCTGCGACTTATAGTCAGGTGCGACTTATTTATCAAAATTAATTTGAAATGAACCGAGAGACATGAACCAAGAGAAAACATTACCGTCTACAGCCGCGAGAGGGCGCTCTATGCTGCTCAGTGCTCCTGTAGTCTACACTGAAGACATAGAGCTCCCTCTCGTGGCTGTAGACGGTAATGTTTTCTAAATAAATGAGACTTATAGTCCAGTGCGACATATATGTTTTTTTCCTCATCATTAAGTATTTTTGGACTGATGCGACAAATATGGTATTTGTGTAGCACATTTCACGAAAATGTGCTGTTGTTACATGCTTATTTTTTCCCTCTATACTGTAATTTTCCGCTCTCAATGTTGTAACACTCTTGTTTTATACGAACAGAACTAACAGTTTTTCGTGTATCTTACAGGTTCTACTCCTCACCATACAGCATCTCCACAAACCGCATGATCGCTCAAACGTCAATCACTCCATTCATCGCAGCCTCTCCTGTCTCCACATATCAGGTATGATCACAGCATATACACAGCAGTCAGAACGAACACACGCTGCAGGCAAACAAACTCACACATTTACATCTACACACTGGCCCTTAGAAACTTTTGGACACTTAAGATGTCATACTTAAAATATGCATTTGTTCTAAAGAACGATAGCACAGTTCCTTAAGCAAAACATTTCACAAAAAAAAATGGTGTTAAATAAATTTAACACTTTCTTGTTAAAAATAATAACAATATATCTAAGAAGAGTGTAATTCATTCTGAGAAGAGGTTTAGCACCAATTCTTTGCAGATATTTTATATCTAATGCAATGACTTTCAGGCATTTTTAAGAGAAATTTGAGTGTCTAAATGTTTTTGGAGCCACTTTATACAAACACAATGCCATCTGCGTCACATACATATGAGGAGATCATGTGGAGGTATAGCATGTCTTCCACCTCTCTCTGTGTTTGCTCTCACGTTAGGAATGCTTATTAAAGCTGTGAGTGAGCAAACAGTGACTATGAGCATCCTTAATTGATTTGGCTTAGGCTAAACTAAACAAAACATTGCTGAGCATGGAGAATTGCTAAGCCCTTTAGATCATGTACCTCTCGTCCTCAAACACACACACATGCGATCACAAGTGCACATATACAAACCAAGTCTTAGTTTACGCTCCTAGCCGCACGCTTGTTATGATGCATTCTGCACGCTACCAAGTTTATCTCTTAATCAGATTTCGTGATATCATGTGTAAAAGTGCCTTGCTGGCCAGCGAATTAATTTTAAATTGCAAATAGTGCTGAACCCGCCAAAACGAGTTCAAAGCCAAGCACTGCACAAGAAATCAATGCACTGCTACCTTTATTCCTCCCCTAGTCTCCCCTAGAACTTCGAGAATGGAAAAAGAGACAACTGTTTCCCTTTCCAGTGAAAGGACAGAGAGAAGGAGAGAAAGAGGGAGAGCAGAGTGAGAGCATGAATCTTTTAACAGTCGGCGAGAGAGAGAGAGAGAAGGTGTGTGCTTACACATCTTAGTGGACTTAGTGTGTTTAGAGAGAGAGAGAGAGAGAGAGAGAGAGAAGCACGAGGTGGATCACAGTGATGAACAAATCCCAAAGGCTTTTCTTCCTAGAACAACATAAAAGGACACCGCATATAAATTTAGACACCTACAACCGTTCAAACACACATTCACGAAAATAAATGCATACTTCCATCCTCTCAGACAGGAAGTGGCCAGTTATTCTCAGTCCGTGTGGCATAAAAATAAAAAGTGTTACAGTGCTATTTTAGTTTTTTTTTTTGTTGTTGTCGTTATTGTTTTTTTAGTTTTAGTAATTTTGTTGTGCATGTTTTTCATTTTTATTCATTTCAGTATAAGTTATTCACATCTGTTTTGTGTATAAAATAATGCTCATAATAACATAATTTAGCATTATTATTTTTATATATATATATATATATATATATATATATATATAATTTTTTTTTTTTTTTTTTTTTTTTTTTTTTAGTTACAGTTTTTGTTACTTGGTTGTATGTGTTTGGTATTTTTATTATCTATTTTTATATATGTTTTAATTTTTTTTAATATAGTTTTTTATTAATTTTTATTACAGTTTTTGTTTTATGTATTTTAGTCCCTTTAGTGTGTGGTATAAAAAATAATACTCAAGCATACCAGTCTTATTTTAGTTGCATTTTTTTGTATCTTTGTATTATTATATTTTTTTTTTCATTTGTTTTATTTTATTTCTTTATTTTTTATTTTATTAAGTTTTTGTAATTTTGTTGTGGTTTGACATTTTTATTAGCATTTAGTCATTTTAATGTCTCTATTTTTTTTTTTTTATACCAGTTTTAGTTTTATTTATTTTAGTACATCAAGTAAAAAAAAAAAAAAAAAAAAAAACGAGAGAGAGAGAGAGAAATGTTGCCTTGCCAGCTGAAACAAAAGTTGTATTTAATTTTTAGTAAATGTTTATTTTTATTGCTGGTAACAACTATTATTATTTTTATAGTTTTAGTTAATTATAGTAACCCTGTCCTAAATGTAGTAAATGTTGCTGTGAGAATTACTCTGGCAGCGAGATGAAAGGAGAGATTTTTTGGGGTCCAAGTCGGCCTTAGATGATGAAATTGCTGCTGCAGTGCCGTAATTAGGAGGCAATATCGCTGTGTGTAGAATTCAGATCCCTGTGTAATTATCGCTCTTGTATTACTTGCTCCTGCCTTGGCTGTTCTGTGGGAATCAGGGCTTCGAGGCAGCAGGAGGAGGCGTAGGAGGGGGGTAAGGAGTGAAATTAAGAAATGCTGGTTTCCTTCCACAGGTCCAGAGTACATCGTGGATGCCTCACCAACAGTACGTTATGCAACCTACGGTAAGTGCTGCTGAGGAGGTGTTCATTTATCTTGGTGTGTGTGTATGTGTGTATATGCGTGTGTGTGCGCGTGTGTATGTGTTGGGGACATGAGGAAACCGTCAGATAGAGAGAAATGAGGAAAGGGTGAAAGTGATTTTCTTTATCTTTGTGAAAGAGAGGATGTTCTATGAGCTAAATTAAAAAAAAAAAATGCTGGGGATCTTTACCCCCATTGCCCTCTTGTGGCCCAGCAAGTAAGCGCGGGGGCGGTGAAAGGGGTGTTTATATGTGTTTATATAGTTCACCCAAATATTTAACATTTTTGATCATTTACTCGCTACTAACAGGCATACTTTAATTTGTTATTCACTGAAAATTTCTGTTTTCTGTCTCATGTAGTGATGTCCATGAGACAAATTAGTTTGAAGATGTGCTTAAAGTGACATCAGAAGACAATATAGAGCATTAGTAATATGAACCAGGGGTTTTCAATTTTTTTGATGCCACAGAAACCCCAATTATGCAGATCCCCTTTCGAGGGACCCATTTAAACCCCTAAAATATAAAGGCATCTATATATTTTCAGCATTTACACTGTTAAAAATACAAATATTATATGGAAAATATTTTCTATTTTATGTTCATATGTACACATGCACATATTTTTTCTGTTATTATTATACATTTTTTTAAATTACATTTTACACAATTTTTTCTTCAAACTTTTCTACACACCTCCTAGCACATTCTTTTAAAGCCACTGACCACTTTTTGTGAAACTGTTATGGTACTCGTTGTCATTTTGCAACTCGACCGCTCACATTGTTTTATGGCAGAAACAAATTTATAGGGATTTGGAAACACATGAGGATGAGCAAATGATGACAGTATTGTCATTTTTGGGTGAACTGGCCCTTTAAGGGCAGGCGACTCAAGGATCTGTTCCTCCAGTCAGTCTGCAGTCTGGATCAGATAAATTGTCCCTTGTCTGAGCTCCATCGACATAACTTTGTCAACCTGGAGACATTTTTTTTTTCTTGTTCTCGGTCTCACTGCACAAATACATCGGTACAAACTACCTCTCTTGTGTTCTTTCCCTTAACTCTTGTATAAGAAGGCAACCCCTTGGCTGAGGTCTGCCCACCGTCTCTTTGGCTCCAACCTGAACTTGGATTTAGTGTAAGCCAGAGGTCTGCATTCCACTGTGAAAATGGCCAAAGGTAGTCTGGGATCAGGGCTTTTCCTTTGGCAGGGCCTGAAAAAAGTCTTCAGTCAGCTGTTTCCAGATCCGCAGCAGGCAGACGCAGGGCTTTATGTGATCCTGAGCAACTCGAGAAGTGAACAGGGTTATAGAAAAGGAGGCAGATGTCTGTCTGACTAGATACTGTAGTAATATTTCTGACTTCTTATGTTTGTGTGTGTTTGTGTGTGTGTGCGTGCGCGTGTGTGTGTGCTTGTGTGTCTATGTGTGCATGTGTAGTCGGATGGGAGGTTTGATGATCATGATTGTGTTGTGTAAATGTGTTTGTAACCAAACCCTCATATCTAATGATCTGGCAACCCATCAAAAAAGACCTCAGCTGCCTGAGAGAGAGAGAGAGAGAGAGAGATGCAGTGGGAGTCTGTGAGATGATCTCTGCCTAATTTGAAAATCCTGGAAAGAAAACAAAGGCGGGAGAAATCATGTTCTTTGCTTTCTTTTTGTGGTTCCTTTGAAGAGAGAAGGCCAGCAATTAAAAGTGGCTGAGAAAGGGAAGCATTGTTATTGGAGAACACCACTGAATTTGGCACCTTGTTACCGTGGAGACACGTGACCATAGCGACCGGAGCCGGTGATGAGGGTTTAAGCAGATCAGCAGACAATGGAAGTCCTCTGAGCTCCTACTCCGCAGTGCTGTGTGTGTGTGTGTTTTAGTGTATCTTAAGTGCACCTGCTGTTGTGACCTGCTGATTATTTTGGCCATATAGCTGAGTTCTGCATTACTATAGCCAGATTATTGCTGTGTGGCTGTGTGTGTGTGTGTGTGTGTGTGTTGGCTCACTTGTGTCCTTATAAGGGTTGAGTAAAATTCAGAAATTAGGAATTGGTCTCCTTTTAAAACACAAATGTGAATTTGAATTGACCATGAACCCGAGGATGCAGAATTGGAATTTAAATTGGAATGACAAGAGGAATTTACTGGTATGCAATTCAAAAGAAGTTCAACAAAGTCACGCAACAAAAGAGTTTCATTAGTTCAGCTTGGCAACAAAATGGCCAAGAACAGATCACTTTTCAGCCTGCTTCATGTAGTTTGGCTCAGACTTCAGGGAAATTAATACGTCCTAAAGTAAGTTAATTCCCCATTTTATTATCGACTTTCAGTTAATATAGTGTATATATTATATTATTTTTGTGAAAACTATTCGGTTTAATACTGTAACTCAAATCTTCCTTCTGCAGCCACTAATTTAGCTTCAAATAAATTGTACATTCACAGATGTTGGTTGATTTGTGTTTATGTTTTTTATCTGCTTTTATTTTATGTTGTACTTCAACATGACAAAAAAAAAAATACTGATTCTTTGCTATTTTATTTCTATTTTTGCAGTATTGCAAAATTATCAACAGTATCTTGACCAACCAGCTTTACAACTTGCGGGTCAACCCGTATTAACTAATTAACCAATATTGAAATTCTTGCACGTGTAAGCTAATTTTTTCAGCAGGGTAGCTGCACAAATGTTGTCAGCAGGGCACACAGACACCAACCAACAAGCACACACTTACCCACAATGCACCACCCAGAGGGCCATCACTCTACTGTACCTGTTTCTTTCCATCTAAGCGCAGAGAAGAATCCCCAGCCACCCTAACCAAATCACATCCTGGAAATGAACATTAATGAATCAAGGCCACAGTGCATTACAGCAAAGCCGCTTAAAGTGGAACCGCCATGCAAGAGGAGAGAAAAGAAATGAAACGCTTCTCTAAGCCCCTACTAGTCACGGCCATTTGCAGAAACAAAGAAGCCCATGTTTGAGTAAAGATTTGAGTTTATCGCAGCCCAAGAATGCTCTGTTGGGATTGGCGGGGTGCTGTGTGTGTGCGTGAGAAAGAAAAAATGCATGGTATATGTTTTTCTTAAGTGTGTTTAAATGGTGGGAATTAGTGGTTATGCCTTGGCACATTTTAGTTTAAGATTAATATCAAACATCCTCCCTGGCAGCCTGCTTTTAATAAGCACCGGTACCTGGGAGAGACAAAAAGATTGACTTCCTTTTCCTGTCTCTATTTTAGACGTCTTGGATAAAAAACACTCCTTCCTCTGATGTCATGGGAGATTTCTGCTCATCTAGTTTACATCGGAAATCTCTGGCTTTAAACGGCAGCCACCAACGTTTTGGCTGCCAGAATTCGAAACCATCAGCTAAGATGAATGTGTATTTGGGCTGAGGTTGGAACTGAGTTTACAAGGCTGTTGTCTGAAGAGGGAAATCTCATTGGCTGTCTCAGAAATCCCTCTCAGAATGTCACTCACTTTCCGAATACGTCCCCTCAGGGAAATGAAGGAAAAACACACACGTACGCACAAGCGCGGCTTTAATCGTCTGTCTAAGTCTCACACTGATACGGCTGTAAATTAGAGTGGAGAATTATTCAGCATGGATTTCTTTTTTCCTTCGCTCATTATGAAAGCTTGTTGTGGGGCGGGGGAACTGTTAGCTCGAGGCTCTCGCGTCTGAAAGCTGAGCGTGGCGGCTGAACGGTTTACCTCTGAAAGCGTGAATAGAGACAGAGCGCATCTGACACCAAGTGCCTGTACAGTTTATTCTTCAAGCGCAGACAAGCACCAAGCTGTGAGAGAGAGAGACTGAAGCTTGCATGTTTGTGAGTGTGTGTGAAGGCTTTTTTTTTTTTTAACTGTTGGTGCACAGAAAAAGAATATATCTCTTTCAGAGCTCTTCAGAAACTGGTGCATTTCACCTGGAGCCGTTTTGTGCTAGAAAGGACGAAATAATTATCCATGCAATACTTGCATATCATCGTATCGTACATTTGTGTTTGTTTAAAACCCAATGATCATGTTCTCCAGCATGATTTATGGTGATCCAAAGAGCATACTTTCTTCCTTAAGAAGCAGGAATATCTGACCGGTGTACAAAGGCGGTCACATGATCAGTGTCACAGATTGATTATTTGATTTGTCACTAATCAAATAAGTCAATTTGTGACACTGATCATGTGAACTCCTTTGTACAAGCTGGTCGGATATTCTTGCTCGGAAATAATGCAGAAACCTATTATAAATGACTTATTTATGTGGCATCAATGTCACTTCATTAAAATACTTACTTCCAATGTTTAATTGGATTTTGAGTGCCAGAATAAATGCATTTAGTCAGGAGTTACCACACAAGTGTCACATGCTTGAAAGCTGATGCTCTTCCACAGCCGGAAAAAAATTCTGAAGACATATTCTGATTGTCATTACAACGATGAGACGCAGAGGGAGAAGAAGGGCTATAGACGAATAGAATTTCAAGATTTAAGTGTTTTAAGAGAGTAATCAGACATTTAGCCATAAATACAGTATATACTTCTGCCTAGAAAAGAATAAATAGATCATCATGAATTTTATTCGCGTATTGATAGATAAAAAAATCTAAATTAGATAATGACCATAGATAGCTTGAAATCTTGAAAAGCAACTGTAACTGGCCATTTGCAACCCATTTTACTTGCATAATGTGGCATGTTTCCAGAGGCCCGTTCTTCGTACGTCGCTTATTACATCCAAGATCAAATGACACATCCAAGATGATATCATCGCGCTAATCATGATCCGGCTGATTGGGTTCTTCGAACACACCTGTTGTGTATGATTAGTATCGCTGGATTGAGTTATCTGAGATAATTGCGCGTTCATGTGTTGGCTTAAAAGGGGATATGTATCGATACTCGAAACCATGATCAGCAGTGCAGCGATTGGCTGGGGGGAAGACGGCAATGTAATGACGTCATATAATTTAAAATGACACCCAACGAAAAACTTGACAAATTTCTGGACTTTTATAAGGAAACAGCCAGGCAAACAAAACTACATACATTTTATAATAGATACATGAAACAGATAATAGATACATGTTTTTATTTTATTAGAATTTCTTTCATGATTCCCAGTTATTTAGATTCGCAATTTATAATAGTTGAGCAGTCTTTACATTTTTAATTCAATGTAGAAATTATCTATTCATTTCATTTTATATTTGGACAGATTTGTTACGTGACAGCATTAATGAAAGTTTCTTAAGGGTCAATATCATGTTATCTGCATCTCCTGCGCTCCATCAAGCCCCTCTTATAATAGCAGTCAGCACTCAAAATAATGCACGACTCTATTATCTGTTTAGCATGTGTGTAAGACTCTAATACAATTATGAAGTAATAATTTTATGACAATTAAATATTTCAGTGAGTAAAACTGTCTGTGTCTATAGTATAGTATCTAGCTGCAGCATTTTTATATTATTTTTAAATATTTTTTTTTAATGATTATTATTTTAAATTATTGTCCATGGATCAGTACGATACTCTTGTTATAAAGTAGCGGTGGTAGCAGGCATATTTTGAGTATCAATTCTGGTTGAAAAGAAGCGATCTAATCCTGTTTACATGAAATAAGTCTGCTCCCGAACAGGTAAACTGTCCGCTCGGCTAAAGTAATGAAAGTTATTGCTGTATTCTCCATTCATAAGTTCATCAAGGCTGCATCTATAAAAGCAGTAATACTGTGAAATGTTATTACAATTAGAAATAACTGTTTTCTATTTGAATGTATTTTCATATGGTCCTGTGATTGCACAGCTCAGCATCACTCCAGTCTGCAGCATCACATGAGCCTTTACCAATCATTTTAATAGACCAATTTGCTGCTTAAGAAACATTTCTTATTGTTATCGATGTTAAAAGAGTTGTGCTGCTTTACTGTATATATTTTGATACGTTCAAAGTTTTTTATATATTTTGTTCAGGATACTGGACACAACGTTCAAAAGAACAGTATGAAATGGAAATGTTTTGTAGCATTATAAATCTTTTTTTAGTCGTTATTGATCAATTGAATGCATCCTTGTTGGATAAAAGTGAATCAAAATGATTATCATGAAGACAAACGGTTTATTTAAAACAACATGCTCTAATGAATCATCCACAAAAAGGCCAAGAACGTGCCTTGAGTCAGTAAATAGGGTTCATTTTTATCTTATGTTGAATCTGTAGTCCGGACTGATGAATTTCTACTCAATCACTAATTCAGAGATGTGATTTTGTACCGATAAGAGTCTTAAACACAACACTACTAACAGGAAAGAGTGCCTCATAATCTGTAACCAGAGTTATACATGGCACAATGGTTTCTCTTCATCCCAGCGTCAGAATTGAACTTTCTGACAAACTGTTTGACGGAGGGTCTTTTCTGAAAGGTTAATCCTAATCAAGTTGGCATGCGAGAACGAGCGTGTGCTTGCGTCTCTGGCCTAGTTCTGTGAAAGCAGTCATGTGACGGCATCAGATGATAGCTCAGGTCAGCGGTTGCAAATTGCAGACGTCTCTCTCTCTCTCTTTAGTCTGTTCCTCACATGTGTTAGCACTCTCATCCCAGCATGCCTGAAACGTAAACACACCCGTGGTGTGGAGCAGCTCTGCTGTTAAGTGAGCAATGCATCATGTCTGCAGAACTATGCATGGCTCGCATTTGGATCGCATTATTTCACTTGTTGAAGTGGAACAGCTCACGTCTGGCCCTCATAATAGGGCCCAGCTGTGGCTGTACGGGCCAATGAGATGAGTGAAAGAAAGAGAGAGTTCTGAATGCATGATCAGCCTGTTGACTCTAATGAAGTCGTCCAGTTGGATTGTTGAATGCTAGCTCATTTCCTCTCCCATGCTTCACGCAGTTCGACCTGTTATAATGTGTGTTTGTGTTTGTACATGCGTGTAGGGTGCTGTGATAACGCCAGCCATGGACCACACCATCTCCATGCAGCCCGCTAACATGATGGGACCCCTCACCCAGCAGATGAACCACCTGTCCATGGGTACCACTGGCACTGTGAGTGTGTCCGCTGCCTTCATCATAAGGCCTCATCACCTTCTGCTGGTCTGAATTGCGGAGGAGCCGAAGAAGAAAGTTAAATGCTAATTAAAATTTGGCAAACTATTATGGAAGAAAATAACAAGGAAGTTCAACTCTACCCAGGGATGTAAAAAGTACTGGGAAATAAGTTATGAATACTCTTGCCAGTATTGAACTCAAGTATCCAGCCAAACATACCTGAGAGAAAGTAGATACAGTTTTTAAAAGCATTTAAAAACAAAAAGTCCTTTAAAAAAGTAAAACTTTATTCTTAGCTTTTTAACTTAGTTGACCAATATCCTGACACCTTTTACCTGACCTTATTAAATGTTTAACTCTGCCAAATCTGATTGATAACTGTTGGATATTTGAATAACTTTGTTTGTAGCAGTGTTGATACTGAAAAAATATATACATATTAATTGGAAAATGAAAATTAGAACTACTGACTTGCCAACTAACTTTAATAAGTACTAAAATTATTAAATCTCAAGCTAAAATGAAAATATAAAAATAAAAGCTCATTCAAAATACTAACTGTATAGTACTATAAAATGTAATAGTATATAAATAAATTGGTTCTGTGAAATGATTAATCGCATCCAAAAAATATATATTTTTACATAATAAATATAAACAGTACATGGACATATAGTATGTCTACATAAATACACACACATGCATGTATATATTTAAGAAAATTTTTTTTAAATATACTCTGTACACACACACACATTTTGTAAAAAAAACTTTTATTTTGGATGTGATTAATCATGATTAATCATTTGACAGCACTAATATAAATACTAAAATGCCTCTAGTTTACAGACTGATCACTAAACCTGTTTGCTCTCAAGCATTTATTCATTAATAACATTATTTAAGGTTTAGTCACTATTGTACTTTCATGGTAATTTTTGGAAATGTACCAAAATTGAGTGAAGATACAACTCAGCAAGAAAAATATACATCAGTGTTTAATAAGAAGATAGATCTGTATCACTATGAGCAGTGAAATATGTACCTTATATTTTGAAGGTCTAAATGAAATTGTGAATCATTCGAAATGTGATGAGTAAAAGTAAAATTATTAATTTCTAGTAGTACCTAAACTGAAGGAAAAAGCAAACAGGATTCGACTAATAGAAGGATTGAAAATATGTTTGTTATCATTTAGTGTTCATCTCAGCAAGATTCTTCATTCTGTATGGAGCCAGGGACATGATGATGGGTAAAATATATGACATTGGAGGAATAATTATGCTTCAATGCTTTTGCATTCAATTAAATACATTTTGCACTCCTCCCTCTTTAAAGCATTGAAATATAGTTGTTCCTTCCATCTCATATTATTTCCATCACCAATCAACAAAAGTTTCTCACAAAATAGTTTCTCTGTGCAAATGTGAAAATGCATGGAAAAATAGAATCTTTTTCTCCCATGTCATATTTTTTTCTATCATGTCCCTATAGGGGCTCTGCATTTTTCTGGTCACTTGTATGTATTAGTGCATTTGATTTAATAGATCCATACCATGCATAGTTTTGTATGTGTGAATGAACTGTGTCTCTTTGTATTTATTTGTTGCAGTACATGACTGCGGCTGCTGCTCCTATGCAGGGGACCTACATTCCCCAGTACACTGCGATGCCTGCCTCAGCTGTCTCTGTAGAGGTGAGTTTCGGGCGACTGCAAATCCATTCGCCGGTCCAACTGATTACATGAACACTGCTAATTGAAAACCTGAAGATCAGTCACCTCGGGCCAAAATCCGCCCACAACTTCCTTAGTGCCTTTTATTTCAGCTTTACAAGGCCTGATTTCAGTGTGGAGCACCAAACACAGCCATAATGCCTCTTTTTGGAGTAGGTTAAAAGGTACTTCTGTTTCTTGCGAGGGGA
Source organism: Carassius auratus (assembly GCF_003368295.1). NCBI lineage: Eukaryota > Metazoa > Chordata > Actinopteri > Cypriniformes > Cyprinidae > Carassius > Carassius auratus. The sequence continues at coordinate 23,071,837 of NC_039283.1, forward strand.
CATCCTGTAATTATGACATCATATCCTTCCAGGGAGTGGTGACGGAGGCTTCTCCTCAGAGTGTTCCGCCCTCATCACAGGATGCCAGCGGTCAGCAACAGCCTCTGGGTGTGGACAACACCAGCGATCACGCGCCCACCTACACTTTTCAACCCGCTAAGTGAGTTTGATATACAGTATATATGCATGACTCAGCAAGCACACAATTTTTTTTTTGCAACATTTTACAACACTGCAATAAATAATAAATAAAATCAATAAATAAAAAAGGCCAAAAATAACCAATTTCAGTTTTTTTTAAAGAAACCGGTGTTTCAAAAATGAAGTGACAACACCAGAAAACAATCAGGCCACAGCCGTGAGGTTCCTAATATATTTCAGTATTAGCAACTTCCTAACAGTCTTTTGCAACATTGTAAAAATGCTAATTGTTGGAATAAGTATGTATAGTAATTTTTTCACAACTTAAAGCCGCGGTAGGTAACTTTTGACGCTCTAGTGGTTAATAAACAGAACTGCTTGCGTCTTGCGGAAGAACATCATAGCCGGAACTACTTCTCTCTGTTTATGTCTATGAAGAATCACAGAGGTACTGGGTTACTCCGCCGCGGTATCCCCGAAGCAATCTAAAATAGTCTGAATATAAACACTTATTATAGGCGCACCCTAGTGATTCAGGACAAGCTAAAAACACGGTTTGGAAAATGGATTCATGCTGTACTCACTTATTATATACATTTTTCTACATTTTGAACACAAACAAAGTTACGGACCGCAGCTCTGATTGGTTGTTTCCTTACCGAGAGCGGTCCGTAACTGCAAACGGCAATAGGACCACTGGGAGGAGCCAGAGGAGCTTGATTTTTTCACAGATTATCTGTCTCATGTTGTACTGTCAGGACATAATGACAGGTTTAACAAATATGTAAAAAATATATTTTTACAAAAGTTACCTACTGCATCTTTAAATGTATAGCTGTTAACTGTGGCCAAGCTGAATTCATGATATAGCCTTATATTTAGCTCATTAAATTATGTTGTTATTGGACCATCAGGAAGAAGTGATAATCCATCAGTGAATCGTATACAGTAGCTATGCTTTTCAAACTCTGACTTTCTCATTGGTTCAGATAACCAGAGGAGGAGGGGGGCGTTAAGGTGACTGCGTTGCCTTGAGACCGGGGGACTGCAACGAGGGAACATTGAAAACAGAGCGCAAGAGACAGGAACACACGTTTTTGTCTACTTTTGCACAAGCATCTAAAATAAAAACATCTACAACAAACAATTTATTTAACACCTGGCCCACACCGGAGGACCTTTGGAGGACTCACAAACAGACCAGAAACGAGAGAAATGCAGTCTCGGAGGTCGAGCCTACTGTTAATCGGCTATCCGAAAAACCTTACCTTCATGAAGTGAACGAATTCAAACAAGTACAAGTTTTCCTATTCTTTTTTTTTTTTTTTTGAATGTGCAGGTAGGTTTTCAGAAACAGTGGGGTTTTCTATTAGATGAGGAAGCACGTTCTTGTAAAAAGAAAGAAAGAAGTCTTCCTCGGATTCTAAGCTACTATTACTTTTCTTTTTTTTATGAGTTAGATTTTAGTTTTCTAGAGAATATCAATGTTTTTTCATCTTTGTTGCCTTAATTTCAAGAAACGTCTAAGACTTTTTCCTGTTTGAGACTAATGAATGCAGTGAAAATGATCTGACAAAGAAAGGAGATTACCTGTATAAAGAATAGAAAGAAAGAGAGAGGTCTCCTGGAGACGTTTAAATTATCAGTGGTGACTTTGTGTTTAAAAGAGAGGACAGACAAAAAAAAAATATTGTGGTCATGATGATGATTAAAGAGAGTTGCATTTTTTAGGAACAGATGAAACAAATGTTAATCCACTGCATCATGGGAAATGCAGTTTATTGTGTAGTGCAGATCATTTTTAATGGCATTATTGTTTTTATCTGCAATATTTTTTATGAGCTTTAAGGTGTTTTTAGCCTGCTTTGCTTGTTTCATTGCGGAAAAAAAAAGAAAAGAAAACTAAAACAGTAAAAAAAAATGGCAGTGCAAATCTAAATAGATAAGAGCTTATGGATTAAATGAAAAAGTAAAAAAGCAAATGTGTGCAAAAAGCAATAGTAATAGGAAATTGTTGACAATTTCTTTAGTCTTTCTTAGCTGTGGATCAAATGCAGCCCGTGGATGGCATATTTTATACCAAAGATGAAGAAACCCCCCTCAAGACAGTGGAGTGGATCAATTTTTGTTCGTTTCTTTTTTTCTATTTGAGATTTTTTGGTGTAATCATTTGGTTTCAGAGCTATCCATTTGACCTGGACGGCCAAATTGATACTTTAGGGTTTAAACTTCCTTCCACTGTTGTAGAATCTATGTCAGTCGTTCAGTTGAGAGGCAGAAATCCACCATCACTGATTCTCATGAGTGTGATCTCCCCACCAGAGGGCGACAGAGAGCGGCTCAACCATCATTCATCTCCCGTCCCGTCTGCCCGGCTGAAAGAACTATACCTCTATCGCTGCACCTTCTCAGTCGCCGACTGATGGTCGGTCACTATTAAACACGTCGCACATCCGTTCAGTTCGAGCTTTCCCACAAAGAAGGCCGTATTCGTAATTTCAGCTCAACAGGAATGAAACACAGCACTCACTAGTGTGTATTTAAACTCTGTGTACAGATCACTACCTCATCGAAAGCAATTTTACCGTGAGGAAACACAGGAGAATGTGTTGCAGGTCATGAAACACAAGCTTTGCTTCAGGGGCACTGAGAAACATTTGCAATTAGCACCATTAGCATAACATTTTGTTCTGAGCACTCCCGTCTGTATTTGCAGTCGCATTGATCGAAATGCCTCATTTTATATGCAAGGTTTCCTCAATCAACCAGATGCCATAGGAAATCTCTCATGAAAATGGCGGTCTTTACTTGAAAAACAAAGGCTCTGTCCCAAAGCCCTTGCTGGTCATGGCCACATTTTGGTGGCATTATAATAGTTAGTAATCCGTAGTTATCCTAAAATCTTAAATCGTGACACATTATGGTCACATGGATGCACACTGACCATTGCAGGACGGCGGATACACACCAACTACGCAATCTGGGACAGAGCCTAAGGTTCCCATCATTATGGGATTCGGTGGTTGCTCAGGTGCCTTGACAGCTCAGAATTAAGGTTAGAAATATCACCCATGTGACATTTTAACCTTCCGTATCTGAAATTAGCTTTCTTTTTATCAGGCTGCCTATTCCAGAGGGGGACACTAGCAAACAGAAGAGTAGAAAGAGGGAACATTTCCTAATTTAAAGGGATAGTCCATCCAAAAAAAAAAAAAAAAAAATCAGTCAAAATTGAAGAACAATGCCAACCGAACAATTTCGGTTCCCATTTACTTGCACTGTATGGACAAAAGATACAACAACAGTCAATTGGACCTGAAACTGTTTGGTCGCCAACATTCTTTAAAAGGTTCTCTTTTATATTGCGTAGAAGAAAGTAAGCCATGTTTGGAACAACATGAGTAAATTTACATTTTTGGACAGACTATCCCTTTAATGTACAAACCAGGCTGCTGTCCTTTATTTACCATGAAGTTGACGTAATTTTGATGCAGTCAGATAGGAAAGCACTATATTAAAGCGTCCGCAAAGAGTTCTAATACACATGGTGAATCATGGACTGTCTCTGCTGCCTTCATGGTCATACGGCTCATCATAAATACTCCTCCTAGTTTTACAGTCGGGTAGCTAGAGTTGTCGAGGTGCTCTGGGAATAAATTATCTGTCTTAAAGGGCCGGCGAGAGTCCTCAAGATCACTTTATTCCTTTTGAACGTCATCGTGGACACTTTGGTCTTTTTTCCTGTTTTCATGACCTCTGTACAGCTAAGTAATGATCTCAATTAGCCACTAGGGGACAGTATTAAAGCAAAGTTGGTGTACTTTATCCTCTGGTGATGGCCATTGCAGTGAGATACTGTGTTCACACTGTGGATTAAAGCGATGCCATGTTCCTAATGAGCAAGACAGCACTGCTTCAAAAAGGACACGCTAGCTTTTAATTTTTAACCTGTTTAAACAAAAAAGTAAAAAAAAAAATAATAATAATAAATTTAAAAAGTCACTGTTTTGTCTCTGTCATCCACTGTCTTTTTGGAGAGTTATTTTTATCATGTGCTCGCTGCTAACAAGCATTCAGTATTTAAGTGGTCAGGGCCTTGGGAATGGAGAGACAATTCAAGCTGGTATCTCATATGAGAGGTGTGTGAAGATGTCATCGCGTTATACACTCTGCGGCCTTCATGCTTTTCATTAAAGAGTGAATAAATGTGTCCGATTAAGCTGAAGGTTCTGCTAACTGTAGGATGGAGTTCTCATCCCAACTGTAATTTAGTAAGCTAAACACCTTTCATCCACGAAGGTTTTCGCTGGCTAGAAACTCTGCTCCCATTCATTGGATGTGAGGTCCAAGCCATGCTTTTTTTTCTGTAGGTACATCTGATTGGCTGTCACAGTTGAGGTCATTGAATGACGAGTGTTCGTCTATTCGTCCGTTGTACTGTCAGGAAACAGCATAGGTTCAACCAAATTCAACACAAACTGCAAAACCTCAATTAGAGACTAACGTGCTGGCAGATGAAATAGAGAAATATTTATGGAATTGTTTTTGTACAGGTGTTGTTGAAATATGAAAGCGGAACAGTTTTACGATGCTACAATGATTTCTTGAGTTGCTTCACTTTCTTGCCTCCCATGTGCTCGAGCTGTGATCCTGAGAGTGTCTGTAGACCAGTGGATGTTAGGTTTAAACTTCTGTTTATTTTTGTTTTCTTTTGATGAAGCTTTCAATAAAAAAAATCTACAAAATCATGCCACTTTTTGATTCTGGTTGAACTTTTCTTTTTGAGTCTTTTGTGGAAAGAGCCAATCGATGTTATAACACTATAGCGGTGGCTGCACATTTTACGTTGAATTATTACAATCTCAATTATTGCAAGCTGATATGGACTTTAACCATATGAGCATTTCTCAATTTGATTTTCTTTAAATTAAAACTACTAAAAAATCCGAATACTAAATACCACTTTAAATATGAAAATAAATACAACTAAACTAAAACGAAACCTAATTTTTATTTTTAAAAAATTGAATATTTTTTTAATATATAAATGTATGTTTATGTTTATAAAAAATGTCAAAACATTAACAAAACCTGCAATATAATATCAATGATAATTAAATAAATTGAATGAATGACTAACACTGGTCCAATTCAAATTGAAGCTGTAATGTATAATTTGGGATTCTAAAATGAGTATTTACTGACTGGTTCTTAAAGTAATTACTGCAGTTCATTAGCTTTGTATGTTCTCTGCATACTGACAATAAAGTTGAATCTATCTATCTAGCCATCTATCTATACAGGAATTTTGGGTTTTCATGAGCTGTATGCCAAAATCATCAGTATTAAAACAATAAAAGACCTGAAATATTTCAGTTGGTGTGCAATGAATCTAAAATATATGAAAGTTAAATTTTTATAATTACATTATGGAAAATAATGAACTTTTATCACAATATGCTAATTTTTTGAGAAGGACCTGTAATTAAATTATATGTATTCTTCACAACGCGAGATCCACTTTCCTGCAGAGTTTAACTCTAACCCTAATCAAACACACCTATATGGAGCCAAAAGAGTATCAATAAAGATAAATGCACACACTACATTCACATATGCACACACATGATTCATAAATACACACACATGATACACAAATGCGCACACAATTCACAAATGCACACACAAAATGTAAAAAGCACAGACGATTCACAAATGCTTACAAAATTCAGAAATGCACACACAATTCAGAAATGCAAACAACATTTACAAATGCACTCAAGATTCACAAATGCACAGGACAAGATTCAGAAATGTATTTCTGATGCACACACACATATATCTTGATTTACAAACTGCTTGCGGTCTGTGAACTTCACTGCATTTGTGTGTGAATTTTGAGACTCCTCTGACTTGGCTCCACACACAAATGCCTTTTTTTAAACAGGGAATGATCTGCAACCAATCAGATATCTCCCTTGTTTGAGCCAATCACAAGAATGCACCCCACGTGGGGGATTGTTTACTTGTAAGCCAATCAGCGAACGACTCACTTTCCTCAGCGAACAACTCACTTTCCTCAATCAGCGAACGACTCACTTTCCTCAGCGAACGATTCACTTTCCTCACGCAGCGAACGACTCACTTTCCTTAGCGAACGACTCACTTACCTCACGCAGCCGGCGACCCACTTTGCGCAGCAGGAGACTCACTTTCCGCAGCAGGAGAGTCACTTTCCTCTCGCAGCGAACGACTCACTTTCCTCACGCAGCGAACGACTCCCTTTCCTCACGAGTCACGCAGCGAGCGACTCACTTTCCTCAGCGAACGATTCACTTTCCTCACCCAGTGAAGTTGAGCGAAAGATTCCCTTTCCTCACGCAGCGGCGACTCACTTTGCGCAGCCGGAGAGTCACTTTCCTCTCTCAGCGGACCACTGACTCTCTCTTCATGTAGGGACCGAATATTATAATTAAAGTGACTTCTATATTGCATCCAAAATAATATTTAGATATACTTAAAATATTCAAAAAGGTGTAATTTTTTTTTTACTTGATAAAATGAAATAATTGCCTATTGCAAATTTATGAATCCATGGTTAACTTTTTTTCTGCAGTCACAGTCTGGGCTATATGTATTGAGACATTTTTAAATTTATATTTTGTAAAAAATAATAAAAAATAAACCTGAATTGTAATCTAAACATCTGTATTTCCATACAATTTCATAAATAGGCTGTGTGAGTGTTCATGTGATTGGCTTATAAGTAAACAACCACGTGGAGTGCGTTCTTGTGATTGGCTAAAAGAAGGGAGACATCTGATTGGTTGCTGATCATTCCATGCATTTGTGTGTCAAGCCAAGTCAGAGGAGTCTCAAAATTCACACACAAATGCAGTGAAGTTCACAGACCGCAAGCAGTTTGTAAATCAAGATATATGTGTGTGTGCATCAGAAATACATTTCTGAATCTTGTTCTGTGCATTTGTGAATCTTGAGTGCATTTGTAAATGTTGTTTGCATTTCTGAATTATGTGTGTATTTCTGAATTTTGTGTGCATTTCTGAATTTTGTATGCATTTGTGAATCTTTTGTGCATTTGTAAATTTTGTGCACATTTGTGTATCCTGTGTGTGTATTTATGAATCATGTGTGTGCATGTATGAATCCTGTGTGTGCATATGTGAATGTAGTGTGTGCATTTATCTTTATTGAGACTCTTTTGGTTCCATACACCTACCTGTGATTTTCTAATGATCCTGAAGACATTGATTAGCAAATTCAGGTGTGCTTGATTAGGGTTAGAGCTAAATTCTGCAGGAAAGTGGATCTTGTAAGCCAGATTTGAGAATGACTACACTATGACTATGATCGAATTTTTAGGCATGTGTTCAGAATATTTAAATGTTGTGTTTATACAGACTTACAGTCCCAAACTAACTTTCTCTTAAAGTCAATTTGAAAATCACTGCTCCAAGACCTCAGATGTGTGCATCCGATAAGAGAGACACCAAAAACATGCAGTGATAGGAGTTCTCTAGGACCAGGATTGGGAACCACTGATATTACTAAAAACTAGAAAACACAAATTAAGGTGAATGTTTAACATGGTTTTATGTTACTCTTTATGAAAAAGACATGGGCTATAAATATACAAATGTACACAGCGAAATCCAAATGTGTATGAGTTCATTGTGCAGTTGAAAACAGTACAGTGGCCATACAGTGTTGCTCTGCAGAACAGAAGAAGCAGACAAATCACAGACACTCCACTGGAAAGAACAAGAGCTCGGTGGACTCTGCCCTTCTCTATAGGGCCTGTAACATTTGGGACTGTCCTCTGCCCATTCCATCAACACTGATCGACAGAGGGATTGTTCAGACACACAAGTGACTGTTTCAGTCTTGTGTTGACCTTTCAACCTGCTCCTCCTCTACTGCATACAATACTCATTTTCATATCTGATGTCTAGCTTCAGTAGAAGAGGGTGTTGACTCTCATGTATGTACATTTTTTTTTTTTTCTGAGCTGGATCGATTTCCTGTCTCATCTGACACGTGCTGTGTTTTCTTGTTTAATTCGCTGTAGATGCATTAAGCTGTTTGAAAACATGAATCTGCTCTTTTGCATGTAGTGCTCACAGCTGCTTCCAGTAAAATAATGTTTTTAATATTTATATTTTATTTGAGATCAAATATATGATAGCGTATTTGTCCAATTTTATTAGTGAATTATTATTTTGAGGTAATTTTTCTTAACAGTATCCTAATGATCGTTAGCTTACAACATTAGTGATCATAAATAGCAATAAATTAATTATGAGATTAATTATGAGATTTCTATCAAATTTATTTCTAAAAGCTATACTTTAACAAGCTTTTTTAGAGCAATGAGTTATATTTAAACAAATAAGTCACCTTTAAAGACCAACCAAAGATTATCTTGACATATGCTAAAAATTATTTTTGTTTGAATGCACATTATTTTTGTAATAATTATATGAAGGCTGATTTTTATATTATTATTTTACACACAACATTTAAATTATTAATTGCATACAACAATAGTAATATTAATACTAATATTTTTATTTATTAATCTTGTTATTTAGGAGATATAAATGGAAGTAAATGTATTTCTGTCAAATTTATTTCTAAAAGCTACACTTTTGGGAGTTATAATTAACCTTTGATTTTTTTATATATATATAAAAATACCATTGTTAAGGTCTTTAGAGACCAACATATAGTGCATTTCTTTAGTCATAACATTTAAAAAAATGATATTTCACACATATCTGTAATCTTGACAAACAGATTGCAGATTTCTGTCTTGTTCTGTCAGCTCGGGCCTGTTCTTGCAAAACTAGAAAACTGCTGTCTAGCTGCATTACCAAGACTGACACTTTTGCCTAAAAGACACTTTTAACCCTGTAACCAACCTAGTTTCCCCTTTCCCATGGAAAGACTGCTCATGACTTGTGCCATTAACACACTTTCCATTGTCCCGTCTTTCTTTTCATCCCATCCTTCCCTGTTCCACACGCCTCACCCGTTCCTTCCTCGCTGCCACTGCATCTTTTTCCCCTCTTTTGTCTTGTTCTCAATGTTTTATATGTTGTCTCATGCTGTGCTGGCACTGCCTCCAAACACTCAGAGCTTGCATAATATGAAGCTGCAACTGCTGCCAAAAGGTGTTCAGCCTGTTTCTTTCTCTCTGTCTCCCCCTCCTCAAGACCTAATGGGGAAAACACTGCAAATAATAGCAGCTCCAGGGTCAAAGGACACAACTAGTTTGAAGGATTTGCTCACACACTTTCAAAAATCAAAAGACTTTCACTGGCTTCTTGGCTGAAATGATCAAGAGAAACACGTTTTGCCGTATTCATATTCCCACTGCTCGTTTCCAAGCTAAAACGTGCTTTTGCTTTAAATCAGAACTGGATTTCAAAATCACTGGGACATGAAGCAATCCTGCATTCCTCTGGAGTTGAGTTTCTGTGTTTTGTAGCAGCTGGTTATTGACGTATTATTTCTTGTAACAGCGTTTGTCTCTGACAGAAGTGAGTTATGTCATGACAACCATAGATGTTTTCTGTGGCTGCACTTCCAAAGCAACATCTTTTACACATCCTTCTTGCCTTATGTTTATTAAATATTTCAGTTAATTAAAAAGAAAATGTACTTGTTCCAAAGACTTTCGTTTATCTTCAGAACACATCAATTTGAGGATGAGTGAATGATGACGGAATTAAAATTTTTGGGTGAACTATACCTTTAAGGGTGCTGGCTTATGCTAACAATACTGTTGCGCATAATTGAGTCCATTATATAAATTATCACACAAACAGAACAGAAAATGTGAAAAGACTAATGTCTTCATTTTGATGAAGGTACACATTTTTCTACTTCATATTCATCAGCACTTTGCACCTTCAATTTAGTCTAAAAGCTATTATTTTTCTTCAAAATAAATGTGTATGTGCCTCAGATGGGAGCTGGCAGCGTAGGCTGTTTAGTATCTGAGCAAATGCTTCTGGAAGTCACGGATACTTCTGAAAGTCAAGCATCTCATCTGGAGAGTTTTAGACGACCTGAGCTTTATCCAGCTGGTTGAGCTGTAACCTGCAGACCAATAACAATGTCTCTTTATGGCAGATAGGTTACTCAGCGGACATTTAATATTATAAAATGATATTACATATATATATATATATATATATATATATATATATATATATATATATATATGCAAAATATTAAAGTTTGGGGTCAGTACTTTGCTTAATGCATCCTTGCTAAATAATGTTTTTAGATTAATGTTATAGTGTTCCATAAAAAATTTAAATTTAATTATTTTAAACCTTCTATTTATCATAGAATCCTGGGGGATTCAGTTTGAACAAAAATAATAATAATAATAATAATAATAATAATTGAATATTTTTTTTAGAAACAGAAATAATGCAATACATTCTAGAAAAATAATAATCTAATAACAATCTAATAAAAACAAATAATTTAAGTAATTTTAAAATAAACATTATTTTATAAATACTAATGATATTTTGTATTATTTGTTTAAAAAATATACATATAAATTGTATTAAATTGAAACCCTATAAATGCATAAATAATTGAAATATTGCTTATAACACTGTAATAAAAATGAATTCAAGAATATATATTCAAAAAAATCTATTTAATATTCAAAAATTTTAGTTTCAGTAAGTAACTTTTATCTAAATGCAATAAATTGAATTTCTAATGTTACAAACCATTATTTCTAAATTAATTAATTAATTTTTTTTAATGGTTTTCATTGGAACTTTCCATTCAAGAATATTTCCATTCAGTGATATCATCGATTTTTTTTTTTTTTTTGGATATTGCAGTACAAAAACTGATTACTGAAAGGTAAACTGAAAGGTGATTGGTTCTTTTAACTAAAGGGCGGGGCTTACATTTAGAGATGTCGTTTCTCATGTTTTATTTGTCTGTATCAGTTCCGTTTCCTCTCCTCTATGTCCTCTCTGTCTCTGCAAACAAGTTTTTTAGTGTACTCCATTTTGAAAGTATTTTTCCAATCTCTCATGCTTTGGTAGCTCTATGGTGTTTCATGCTGCGAGACAAGATTCAAGGGTCTCTGCGTTTTTGTTGTTAACGGAGACAGATGGGATGGTGTCAAGTTTTATTTCATTATAACAACCTCAACCTCTCTCTCCCTCTAATGCAAACTGACAATCGCATACCTCTCAAAGACAACGGATGCCACAACAGTCTTCTCAGACTTTGCAGTAAAAGCCAAGGCTTCATCTCAATTCCTGAGCCCCAGATCGATTACCTCAGTGCTATGGAAACTGTTACGAAGGATCTCATCCCTCATTTGAAAGCGCAGGACTGTCCATTTGAAGGACAGATAAATCTGTCCTTTATTCACCCAAGTGTAGTTCCAAATGCCTACATAACTTGAAACAAAAATAAATAAAAAAAATTAATAAAATTGAATGCAAGAATACATGATAATAATATAATGACCCTTTCACTGAACAGTTAGAAAAACACATTTCAAAAAGTTGTAGCTCAATAAATATTTAATTAATAATATTTATTCAGTTATTTGCTTGTTTGTTTGTTTTTATGTTTACTTATTTGTATATTTAGCCCAGATAAAAAAAAAAAATATGGTGGTTTAGTTAACTAAAAAGTAATATGTGTCATGTTTTGAAAGTGAATTGAAGAATATGTAATAAAAATATAATAATTCAATATAAAATTGAATGAAACTTTCATTCAAATCATTAATATATATATATATATATATATATATATATATATATATATATATATATATATATATATGGCACCATGTAACTAGTGCTGAACAGTAATATTTTTCAGTTGTTGTTGTTGCTGCTATTTATTTACCCCCCCAAAAATCTAATAATTATTCATTTTCATTTTTAAATATAGCCCAAATATAAATCTTATTTTATAAATAATATTGTATACTATTTGTTTAATTATTATTTGTTCAGTTTATTTGTTCGTTTTAAATGTGCATATAAAGGATTGCAATTCAATTTACTTAAAAGCTGTGACATCTTACGTAACCTTTTTGTCTCTTATGATCTAAGCTGATATCCTCTTCCCTCCTCTTTCAGTCATTTTCCACCAAAGTTTTCCAGGAGCTTTAGTGGGAATATCACACAGACAGTTTTTTTCCCCCTCTTGTTTCCATCCCCCCTTTCAAGATATGATGAACTCCACGGCAGAGAGGTTGCCATGGCATCAATGCCGACAACAGGCTCAAACAGTAACAATGTGTAATGTGCTGAAGATCCCAGCGCAGCTCAGCTGGGCACTGCACCGACTGCTGGAGAAGCTACAATAAGTGCACAATGTGTGAGGTTCTGTTTTTGCTCCTTACGTTTGCTACACATAAAACTGTATGATGTGACCCCAGTGAGATCTTGGGTAAAAGCCAATGCAGAATGTGAGACTGTTTAATTGCCATTTACATCAGACTACATGCTCTACTTCTTAGCTAAGGCTTTATTTAAGATTGACCGTGTTATCAGAGCATTTTAAGTCAACAGTTAATATCTGATCTTGCAACTTGCAGTCTTGGTCACTTGAGAGCATGTGCGTGCGACAGGAAGTAAGTGTGCATATAGTTCTGCATATGAATAATGCCAAAGCTCAGCGCTGCAATCTATATCCACACCATCTTAAAAGACAGAATCAAAGCGATATTCAAGGCTGAGCTCATCATATGATCATGTTCAGGAACTCATGTGCTCCAAAACCACAAGATGTCGAGGAAATTCCTTTATTGAAAAGTATAGAAAAATTGTAAATAACACTCTGTAAAACTCTGTTTACAACACTATGTGTGCCCCATCGAGTAATCAAAAGTTCTGCACAGTCTTGTGGTCTCCACACCTACTTGAACAATTCGACCAAATACAGGAAATGAATCATTTAAGTAGACAAGTGGTCAAGTGCAAAGACTGCATGTGTGGGTATTGGGACAGGCCCATTATCAGTGTTTTTAATGTCAAAAACTAAAAATGGTTATTTAAAATAAAGCTGAAATAAAATAAAAAAAATATCAGAGGAAAAACATGAAAAAGTAATAGAAAATTAGAATCTCTTTAAAACAAGATCAATTTATTTAAGCAGTACTGCATAAGATTTCTCTGCACTGACAAATTTATTTGTCTGAAGTATAAACAACTTCCTGCCAAGTAATACAAAAGACAATCACAATCAAGATGCAAAATAAGTTTTAATGCAATGTGCAGTGTTGCTTTTCAAGCTAATTAATCATGTTTTCATGATTAATAGGTATTTACTTGCAAACAAGTCAGAAAAGACTGAAAGGATGTCAAGACCAAATTTGCTCTTTTAACAAAAATAAATCACACCAAATATTGGCAAAGATTGCACTGTACATATCTTTAGACAACAAATATTTTTCTGCTGATCTGACATCAGTAGTTACCACTGAGATCCAGGACTTCCTGAGAGAGGAATTTCTATTTTCCATGCAGGTTAGGTCAGCGGTGGGTGGATAGTGAATCAGAGACATATGGGTGATGGTAAAGAATGGGTGAATTATAGCTTCTTTCAAAGCCCTGTTTGTTTTCCTGTGGAGCAGGATGGGGCATTACATCATCCTTGTGTTTTAACTGTACACGGGTCACTGCTGCGCTCTGTGTGTGTGTGTGTGTGTGTGTGTGTGTGTGTGTGTGTGAGCGCTGGTACGAGCACACGTGTGCTGTTAGGGCATTCCATCGGCGTTCAGCATGTTACGGATTATCTCTTCAAAGATGTAATGGTCCAATGGGAACAGGGTTTGTCAAGCTTGCTAATAAGCTGACTAATGCATGTAATGTTAAATCGAGTCCACTGACATGTTGAATATTGGCTAAAGTTTGCTGACCACTTCCATCTTCTGTGGTGTGTAATAACCCAGACTCATCGAGGACACTGACATCATGGGCATGTGTCTCACACACAGTCCAATACAACATTTCCTAACAGTTTAGTCAAGTCTATCGGTATTCATTTTTTGATAAATGTTAAAAATACTTCTATATAGTACGAATTGAATCCATACAAACTACATTGGGAATGTCATTGTCATCCCTGCTTTTACTCTGTCCTTTAGGATTGCAGTGTTGGGACGTCTGAGGGGCCCTGTTCTCTGACTGTGTTTTAGTTGTAGTGGAAGCCATGAACATCTGGACCCAATTAGACCAATAATGTCACATGGACCATCATATCATTGTCTCTACCTCATTCAGCTCTGAGCCCCACCAGCTCCAACATCCCCGCCTCCAACATTTAAGCACATAGCAGTTATTAACGATCACACATAATCAAAGACATGCTTTACTCTGTGAGATTATGCCTTAGGTTGATGTAATGACTGAAGATAAACAACATGAAAAGTAAGTGTGACTCCTAACTTCTGTCACAACCTAGAATGAAGCAATGAAAGCAATGAAACCTTTTTCATAGAATGTCCTGTTATTCATTTGTATGATTCACTACAGTTAGTTAGTATATAGGTAGTCACGTGCTTTTATACACAAAAAAGTGAAGTGCATCAGCCAATCATATCTTCATTTACTCTTTTTGCTTTCAGAAATATTTGTTCATAAAGATATTAAATTAATCAGGGCGTAAATGCACTGTATATCTAGCTCTGAGAAATTTAGGAACAGATGCCATTATATTATATACTGTAGTACTCTATGAAAGTGCAAAAACTTGCTCACATGGAACCACATCTGTGCATGCAGAGGTTGTTTCAGGCCTCAGGTTCTCTCCAGCATGTATTCACTTAGCTGTGTACACATAACACTCTCAATGGTCCCGGCCTGCCAAACCTGATTTTGTCACTATCTCTCCGCCCCCGCTAAGAGTGATGTTTTCCAACAGGAAAAAAAAAACTCAATTAGCAGACTGAGACTCCAGGACAGCCGCAGGAGTCACCTGATCATTAGGAACTGACACTAATTAAAGCAGATTTGTCTTCCTAAATTAAGCTGGAGATTTAATCTCTCCTCAGCTTTGTGACTTCAAATTTAAAGGTCAGAGGTTAGCTCTCTGGTTGGAAAAAGGATTTCAGACTTCCCATTTCTTGGTTCTCTCTCAAACAATCTTCTTGTTCATTTTACTACCTTTCCGTGTAAAAGGAATTCACATCTGCCTGTGTAGCTGTTATGTTACATACAGTCTAGACTGCGGTGGTTGCGCCTGTTCAAGAAAGACTCATAAAAGCAGGTTTGGAGAGTTCTGGTTTATATTTTAGTCAATTCCCCGTGTGCTGGCCTTGCAAGTTCAACACAAACACAGATTTTTTGTGTTTTTCTTGCTCAGCGGTTACTCAAGTTTGGAGACTTTGATGGCTGTCAGGGTGTTGCTATGCAGTTGCTAAGGTCTGCTGGTCGTCCAGATGCACTGGGAATTATCATTGTTTTTCACTCCATTTGTCTTTCCAGTGACAGTCTGTTTGTGCATAAGTGGTGTGGTTTTGTGTGGTGGTAGTGGTGTAGTGCTGTGCAATGTTGTGACATCTTAGAAAATAATTGATTTTTACTGTGAGTGATGACATATTGACCATTCCAACAAGTCCAACGACTGTGGACTTGTTGATTTGTCTGGAGCGGTTGAATGTGGCATCTTCCTATACATATCTATGGAGTCACTGAATCATTCACTCAAACAATTTGCTTAAAAAAAAAATACTGATTAATTCATTAACGTAAAAAAATTGGTTACACTTTATTTTTAATGTCCAGTTTAGTCATTCTACTAACTATTAGTAACTTTGCGACTACATGTCAACTGTAATTCTCATTAGAGCATTTGTAGAGTGTTAGGTTAGGGTTAGTAGAATAAGTTGCTGCACTTGCAAAGTTACGTACTGTATAGTCAGTAGAACGTCTGTTGAGTGACCATCAAAAGATACTAAGGAGACAGTCTACTAATACTCTAATGACTTCTAGTTAATATGTAGTTACGAAGTTACTTATACAGTAAGTAGTAGAATGCCTAAAGTGGACTATTAAAATAAAGTGTTACCAAAAAATTAAGTAATTCGATCATTCATTCAGCCAATTCATACAACATAAATAAAACAAGTGGTTGTCACTCAAATGATTCATTCAAAAGCAATGATTTGGTTGTTTTCATTGGGCAAGCAAAAATAAACCAAGTAACTAGCAACATTCTGTCTAAAATGTACGTTTTTTCAATATTAACTAACTGTTAAAAGCAATAAAAGCAATATCACAGTTATCATCGTGCTACCGGTGTAAATATTCTTACATTCAGAATATCGACACTCTTGCTTGTGTGATATTGCGTTAATGTACTCTCTAATAAAAAGCATCTGGACAGCATTTCTCAGATAATTAGGTCATTTCAATGTCTTTTTAAATCTGAAAAACAACCGCATTTTCTCTCAGTCTAATCAATTACTGAAAATTGAAAATTGAAATAGATCCCATTTGTGACCTGTGCATTCTCAAACAGATAGACGCGATACCACTGAGAATTTGCCAAATGCATGACTGCATTAAAACGCTCAAGCGCATGTCACCTTCTGCCACTTCCGTCAGCACAACCGTCTGTCTGCAGCAGACCGCAAGCACTCTCTGCAGGGCAATAAAAACACAGAGGAATAAACTGATTTTAAAAGGCCAATTGTCTGGTGAAAGTATGAACGTGTGAAATGAAGGAAGGAGTAGGGAGGGAGGGGAAGAGGAGGCCGTGTGTGTTACATACCAGAGCGGTGAGATCGAGCATGGAGAGTGGACAAGGATAATTTAGAAACACATACCACTCTGCTCGGAAAACACTCACAATGCGCTCACTCCTGCGTTGTAGAACAGTACAATGTCTGAATGTTGCTGCGCAGGGTTCATACATGGATACAGATTCCCTGCTGGGAAATACCTTTTAAACTGATGGTGTGTTTTGGAACATGGTAGCTGGTTTATAGCTGGTCTTTAGCTGATGCAAGGAGGTAGACCACCTTGAAGCAGCAACCAGATGGTCTAACCCTTGGTTTGTTATACTTTCAAGCTTAGTTTATCTTCAATTTGACCTATCTATTTGGTTTAATTTTAGTCCATTTTCACTCTGTCACACGTACAGTATAGACTGTTTTTATATTTTCTGTTTTTTTGTGCTGCCAATGTTAGAACTATGTCGTATAATGTCATTTTAAAAGTGCCATTACATAACTTAATCTAGTGTTATTGCATAAGCTTATTCCTGTGATGCACATTCTGTACTGTAACCTTTGTCTTGTACATGTTGCTGTTTCACTGCTTTCACACCTGAAAACATCTCAAGTAGTGAGTGCAGTTCTTCCGGCCGTGTCAACTGTATTTATGTCAAGTGGTTATATTACTAAATACATTTAATACTATTTTGGGGCTGTCTGTTAAGACTGTCCGTGGCATTGGATAACGTTAGAAAGCTGTAGACCAGATGTTCAAACACTTTATTCTGAGAAAAAGCATTTTAGCTTCATAACATCTCCACCAGCCTATGGTCCCCTTTCTGACCTGTGGTTATGAGGACTGTCTGTTATATTGATTTTTAGCCTATTATTATAATTACTATTGTTAACTAAAACTAAAACAGTGGGGGAAAAATACACATTGCTTAAAATAAATGTTAACTGAAACAAAATAAAATTGTATGTATTTTGTTTCCACTTATTCCAAGAATGAGAGTCCAAAGAGTGGATAAAAACATCACAATAATCCCAAAGTAATGACTCCATTTCCTCAATTATGGTCTTGTAAAACAAAAGGCTGCATCTTCTGCAAGTCCTTCATCCATTATAATAATTTCTCCAGAGAAAAAGTCATCTCATTGGAATCAGGAGAGAAATATGAACTGATAAAGTACTGTTTACAAGCGAAAACCTTTTAAAACTGTTCTAAACAAAATTGGAAGATTTTGGTGCGGGATGGACTTTTTCACTTGAGGAAGCATTATTATGGATTATGGACTCATATTTTGGCCAGTAGATTTGGTTTAAAGTTAAACCATCTTAATGGATTAGTTTCTAACAAACATGCAGCTTTCCACTCCACAAGATGTTAACTGATAGACTGGAGTCATGGAGTCAATCATCATGATGTTTTTATTAACTCTCATTCTGACGGCACCCATTCACTGCAAAGGATTCATTGGTGAGCAAATGATGTAATGCTAAATTTCTCCAGATCTGTTCAAATGAAACATCCCCATCTAGATCTTGGATGGCCTGAGGGTGAGTACATTTTTCAGCAAACTTTCATTTTTGGATGATCTATTACACTAATAACTATCATTACTGGCAACCGTGGTGATAAATGAGAACATGATGATACAGTGAGTACAGAGAATCAACACTCACCTTTATATTATTCTTGTAAAAAGCTATTCATTGGTATCATTCTCAAATATGTCACGTCTCAGTCATTTGGATTTGGAATATAACAAGCAATAATTTATTCATATTCCTCTCTTGTTCCTATCTTCAATTGTTCTTGCATTAAAAAAAATTTCACTCATTCACAAGTGATTCACACCTATTCATTTTGTTGGTGTTACAGCTGCAGCTGAAAAGAAGCTTTGGAGCACTTAGATTTTTAGATTGTTCAATCTTTTAAGCAAGGCTTTGTTGAGTCAACATAAATTCTGTAGTCAAAGCTTTTCTCGGTTTCCCTTCATTATTCACCATCCTATAGTGAAGCAGCGAAGCAGATGGCATTTCATGTTCTCTGTTTTCCTCCTGATTGTTTCAACAGCTGAACCTGGAGCCCCTCGTGTTACCGGTGGCTGAGAGGAGAGGTAGAGTTACCCTGCAGTCTGTGAGGCCCAAACCCTGAAATGTATGCGAGTTGAATTTTCTAAAAAATGGAAAAGGCTGTGATTTGTATTTTCATAATTTAGTTTTATGTTTTTCTTCTTGAATAGTGTTTGTTCTGTATCATTTATCTATTTAACTAAACCAACACATTTCTGTTTATTTGCAGATTTAATGGAAGAATAAAGAAAAGATCCTGCATATGAAGTGGCAAGTAGTTTCCGAACAGAAATGTTTTATAAATGTGTTTCCTTACGACATTATTTTCCTTTATATTACAGCAAAAGTGATGTCTTTTAAATAATAATTATAATTCACAAAGGCACATACTTATCTCAAAATAGTCTTTGTAAAAGCTGTAGATGTTTGTTTCTTCTATTGCTTGTTTCTGAAAGGTTGTTTAGTCTGATAAAGTTCTAGTGTTGTAGGCCAGACATCTGTGCGCTTTTATTTCTTCTGCAGCAGACAGAGGTATTTTCCCATCAGTGTCTTTCTCATTTTTAAATCTTATTAAATCTCTTTGCAAATAACAACCACATAATCAGTCAAATCCTTTGATAGGGCTCCAAAGAGCCGAACAGGCATGCCTTCAGCTATTTCGAGGAGACGCCCCATTTCAAAGAAGAAATCACCTAATACATTCTGACATAACTTGAGCTTTAAGCTCTCTTACATAGCCATTGGCGTGTCATTTGTTTGGATCTGCGTGATTGGGAACAGTGATTCAATCACAAAGAAATGTTTGGTTTGACATGCCCAAATGGTGTGGTTTGCACAAATGCAATGTCAGTACGTGTCACTGAGTCACTGTTCAGCTAAACCACTACCAATCTGTTATGACGTTTACAGCAGTACATGAAGAATTAACGGATCATTTAATACTGAATGAAATGTGTTTAAGGATTAGGTATTGGTTGAATATATGCCAGGCTGTCACTACAAGGGTCTGAGAGTGAGTCACAAACATTTTGGCTTATGTGCAGGCTTTAAACAAACTATAACCACTTAAAAACCTTTTAAAGTGGACCAGACTCAACTTTCAAAAGCTTTTAGCGATATACAGGCAAAAAATATAGTTTCCACAGAAAGCTATGACAAGGTTCTGCATGTTTATCATTAAGCCAGTAGGTGGAGGTAGGGTAATTTAACCATTTAATAGCCTAATTTGATTCATTCAAAAACGCTGCTTATGTAAGTAACAAAAATGAATCACCAGATGAGTCATTTACTCAAATGATTCGTTAAACAACACTGATTCATTCAGGAACAAAATACTTCTAGTGTGTTTCATGGATTCACTCAATATTAAGTTCTGTTTGGCTCTGTTCCCTTTATTTATTTATTTTAATCTAAAATGTCTATGTTTAATGTTTAATCTAAAAATGTGTATATTTTTCTGTCAGGAGTAGGTTTAGGTGTAGGGTGATAGAAAATACAGTTTGTACAGTATGAAAAAAACATTACACCCACGGCAGGTCCCCGTAAACCAAATATACCAACATTTGTGTGTGCGTTTGTTTACTACTCACTAATGTGTGTGTGCACTTGGATGGGCTAAATGCAGAGCACCAATATCGAGTAGGACAAGATACTTGGCTACGTCACGTCACACACTTTAAGTGTGTAGTCACTCCTCCTTATTTCTATAGAGGTGACAGCAGGTCTGTTCTTGACCCAGCATCTACTAAGGCCAGGGACACACTAGTTATAGTATACAATAGTTGATTTTCAGACCACAGATCTGGAGACAGTTTTAACACATTTTTAGCCTTATAATCTTCTGAATACGCACACTAAATGATTCTACCCGACCGCGATACCAGACACGTTGACTGTAGGAACAATTTCACATCATGGAGACTCGCGAGATCAAATGTGACTCGAGAAGAAAACACATGGGACAATCAACGCTGACATCTGGCTCTCCTGGCGCGGGTTTTGTTGTACAGTGAAAAAGAAAATAGAAAAAAACACAGTTTATGTATTAGTTCATATCTGGTCTATGTTGTTTCCAGATTCTTGTACCTTTTGCTCTTCCCAAAAAATTTTTTTTTTTCTTAACTGTCTATTTTAAACAGGAAACAACAAATCCTGAATCAGAGACAAAAGAAAGATCCATACCAAGGGTTTTGAGAGATGCCTTAGTGTGGCCATGTGTGTGTATGAATGAAAAATTATGAATAATATTTAATATACATTATTATAATTAGATATTTTAGAAGATAATATTAAGTATATCAATAATAATTTTTATGAATTTTGTATTTTTTAAATCAAGTGGATGTCTAAAAACATCTCTATATAATTCACTTGTCTGTTCAATTGCAGCACTAAAGACTAGCATTAAAGTTAACAATCCCTTCATGGCGACGACTCCATCTACAGAGTTGACATCAAGCACTTAATGAGTTTGAACGGATCCAATAAATTCCTGCAATGGGTGATAAACTGCATTGTGTGCTCCGCTAAAGCATTCTCTCAAATCAAAGCGCTAATATCCTACTACACTTTCTCTCACTGCTGCTTGGTTTGCAGTAAATACTGTGGTGACAAAGGAATGACATGGAGTTTTGGTTAAACCAGTCCTTTTAAGTTCCGCACTCCTCTCATCTGTGCTGTGGTGAGAATAATTATCTCATTCACACCATACCACATTGGCCTATACCATTCATGTTGACACAGCGGTACACATTATATATGTGACTGACCCACTATCTCATGTGAGGACATTCCCATTTTTGTGGAGAGGAAACCTCCCCCAGACTTCTACTAAAAACATCTGATGCGTGTGTGTCTCAATATCCACACACACCCACACATATCATCCTACCAAAAGACTTATCAGCTGTTATTCTTCTTGGGCGAGATTAGTGTCCCCTCCTCCCTCTCATGTCATAGATAAGACTGCCACACACAAGGCTTTTGCTGTAAATCGTGGCCTGATGGCTGCCTGTGGACTCAGTGCTGGTACATGTACTATGAAGAATCAAGCCACTTTGGAAAGCAACATGACTCCATTTACATTACATAACATCGATATTTTTTCAAGCTCTATCTTTGTTGTGGTCACACTTTCTTTTTTTTTCTTTTTTTTTTTGCTTAAACATCAGCTGATGACATTTAAATGCTGTGTGCCATTTCTAAGCTGTTCCAGTCTGTAAGCAGATTGTGCACTATTTGGGCCCTATAATACACCCGGCACAATGCGACACAAGGCGTAGCGCAAGTGTGTCTACTATTTTCAGTCCGGCGCTGTACGCATTTTCCCGTCCAGTGCCACGTCATTTAATTAGCAAATGCATTTGCACTCATTTTTGCGTCTATGAGCGTGCTGGTCTAAAAAAGAGGTGTGTTCAGGCGCATTGCTGGCACAATGCTATTTTAATAAGCGGAAAGTAGACTGCGCCATAGACCAGCTCATACATGGTTTAAAGTCTGGTGCAATATTTTCTTTGTTATTTAAAGAGCGTACATGCTGCTTATTAAACACAGGGACGCACAGCAGCACACAAACATGCCAAATATTAAATATTAAAGGACTGCAGTTCATAAGATTTTTTTTTTTTTTTGTAGGCTAAATAAATAAATATATGTTTGGACATACTCTGTTTGCCTACTATTTTTAACATACTGTACTATATAGTAGAGAAGTATTCAATTATAGATGCAGTGCTGGATATATTTAAAGGACAATATTGAATACAAAGGGCCCTATTTTAAAGATCTAAACGCAAAGTGTAAAGCGCACGGTGCAGGTGCACTCAGGGTGTGTCCAAATCCACTTATGCTATTTTAATGATGGAAAAAAACGCAGACTGCTTTGTCCTAATTCCACTAGGATTTTGAAGTGTGCATTCCATGGACACCTTACTATCCCATGAGGCCATGGGACGGGATTCATGAATGGCATGGAGTGACAAAACTGATGCTTGTAGGTATCGTGATAGTAACAAAGATGTAGTACATCTTTCATTCATAATACCCATATCTATACTATGTAGAATAAACATTTTAAATGGTCTCAAAGTAAATTGTAAATACTGAGAAGAATACTGCAACTGCATTTCTGTAATACATTCTTGTGTAAAAATGGTTATGGCATTTAAAAATAACCTGTGGCTAAACTGTTAAACTGTTGCTCTGCCAATTCAGTTAGATAACTTGCAAGTCAAATGAATGCTATAGTGCCAACAATGCTGACAATACACTGTGTTATGAATTGCATTCTGACCATTGTTGTTATTCTGAATTGTGGCAAGCAAAGGCAGATTTACTATAAGAATTGTAAAAAATGATTTACAATTTAAACTGCAATAAGTTTAACTCAAGACATATTCTGAATTTTCAAAACTTTGGAATGGCTTACAGACAGATAAACAGATACTTAAAAATATACATTGAGAAATGTGTGCATAGTTTATATTTGATAGAAAATCAATCAAATATTGTTCATTGAAATGTTCAGTTAATTCAATTAAATATTAAACTCTTAAATATTGGTGGCCAGGGTGGATGAATACTTAATTTGCCAGAATTAAATTACCTAATGAAATTCAGTGATTGGTAAATTCTACTTCCTTTCATAAAATTTCAGCGTTAATTTGAATTCAACTGAAAAGGCCAACCCTGATTCATACATCTTTCAGAATATAATAATAACATGTAAACTTCCACCTGCATATAGAAGCAATTCCATATTTACGTATGTTTCGATTACTGTGAGATCTGTTTATATCTCTATCATCTGCGGGCCCTGTAATCAAGTCTTTTCTGTTTTTAGTATGGTTAGCATCTTCTCCATATATCCCTCCTTTTTCTTTTGATCCTCTAATGACAGACCTGCTCCTCAATATGGAAGTTAAAACCCTGCCAGACCCCAAACCCAAGCAGCCACATCTTCAACCCCAAAAATCATGCTGCTCTTGGGAGCTTTTCTGTGTTGGGAACGGTGGTGGTCGTCGAAGGCTGGATTCACCCCGGAGATGCACACAGACCAATCCAAACTAGAAACAGAATTTAAACATTAGCCTCGTCATTTCTTGATCATCTAAGGAAGAAGTGCCATAAAACCGCTGTCAGTTCCCGTCAAGCATCCAACGTGTGGGGAGCTCATGGGAGCAGTGCCATTAAAAATGATCTCTGGCCATAACCTTTTAATAGAGTAAGTGCTTCTTCTGGGTGGCATGAAGATCCATTAATCTCAGAGAGGAAACAAATCCCACATACCTCAGAAACAAGCCCTCATTGGGAAGAAAGTGCTTCAGGCGTGTGCTTGAATGCAAAAGATAGAAAAAGATGCTGGCGTACTCTGCAGCATCTGAAGGTGGAAGGACCCTCTTCCTGCTTTCTTGTCAGCGACATTCCGAACAGAATTCTGTCCCTCTAAAGTGCTTACAGTTTGGAAAGCATGTTTCTGCCCGCAGCAGGGGTCGTATAGGGGTGACGGCATGTATGTATAAGGAGCGAGAGTTTAAGAGAACAGGGTCAGCAGGTAAAGGAAGAGTGGCTGAACACACAAACACACACACACATTCCCTCTCCTTTATGTTTCACACAAGCATTTTCTGACTCTCTGCTTGAGTTCACTAAACACAATGGCTGGGATATGAGGAGGCAGGGAAACTCTTTGTGAGACTGGCATGTGTGATACTCACTCCATTTCCTTTTCCTCCTCGCCTGAACTCTCCCACAATTCATCTACAGGACAATGTGCGTATCAGTTTTGGATGTTCTCATTATTTGTATTTCTAAAAATACTGTCCTCTAAAGTAACTTCATTATAATCGACTTCTTTTCAGCTAGTAGTTTTACTCTCTTTTTCTCAAATGAGTACTTTTTTTTGTGTTCTGCAAATCTGTGTTTTTGACCTCCTGTTTTGCGTTTAACACACAGCAAGTGCTTTTGTGTTTCCTTCTCATCTTTTTCATGTGGCTTCTGCTTTAATTGTGAAGAACCGCTGGCTTGTGTTGTTGTTAATTAGCTGGAAGTCTGGGGAATTGTGTGAACAAGCTTTTGAACGTTTGAAGTGGGTAGAAAATGGAAAGTCACTGGAATCTAATGGACTTATTAATGCAATTTAATTCCTATTTTTCTCTCTAACTCTCTCATACACACTATACTGTATGTGCATTTTCAAAATTCTGACATTGGGTGACTAAAGCACATTTCGGACAGAATTATTATTTTTAAGACAATGTCTATAAAGTAATGTCTGTAAATAATGTGGGAAACATAAAATATGAGAAGATAAGGGGACATTTATAAAAATGTGGGCAAAATATACTTTTTTAAATACATAATCTGTTTGTGTTTTCAAAATTATTATTATTTTCTATTATTTTTCTCATTATTCGACAACTAATAAATTGTATTCAGCATCACATTTTTAATAAAATGCTTGGAGAAACCTCACAAAACACTTGGGAAAAATGCACCAGTCAGCTTCTCTCTTCATTCGTTTCATCTTCTGTTTTCTGGTGTCTTGTCTTCTCAGTGCTTTTTATCGAAGACAAAAAAACCCTATAATCTTTTCCGGAATGGGAAGATTACTGACAAGCCTGATTCTGATGGGATTAAAATCATGGAGAAGCTCTGGCAATTATTGCATTCTCCCACCACCTTTAAATAACTGCTCCCATCTCAACAGGGTTTTGATGCAAAGAAAGAGATCAGCTCGAGGTCCTCTCTGTCAGTGTGCATTGATATACTCCACATTCATACACGTGTGCAACTCTGAATTGTGACTGAATTTAACTGTAATTAAGTCAACAGACATGTCTTTCACCCAATGCCATGTGTGTGACTGAATGGAGGAAGTGTCATGTAGCAGCTGGCACAGGAAGTACTTAGAAACATCTAGGCCTGGAGCCTGGGACTGATTCAGTACACTGACTCAGTCTAATTCGCTCCAATCGGACTTCCCATGAGTTATTCAGGATTTCAACCATTGGGTCACCACTCAGTGCAAGTGATTTACATTTGGTGAGTTTTGCCTAGAATCCCTCTAACCGCGGTGACTCACATCCTGTTTTTATTAAACGTTGTACGTTCAGTTATTGAGCCTTAGGGCATGTTCAAACAAACACTGAGTTCTTGCTGTGAACGTGTGTGTGTATACTGTATCTCCTGTCTGACAGTGTACTTCATATTTATCTGTTTGTGCCTAAGCTGTATGATCTGATCAGATACATTGGCCTGTCCTGGACCAAAACTTTGAAGTCCTCCATTAATCCTTTGAGTGATCTGTCATGCTCCCTTGGTTAAATACACAAGATTAGTCAGTTTAGACTGAATGTAAAGGCCCCTCCTTATCCCTGCCCCCTTTTCAAAGGTGTTATTATTTCCAAGTGCATTTGTATACTCTGCACATCCATGTAAGCTTAGGGATAATGAGGAACTGGTATGACTTATCTGGGATTTGGTTCTGACTCATTTGATGTGGAGAAAGGTGTGGTGTTCAGACCTAACACAAGAGCGAATCTTTAAGTCAGTTCCTTACGAATCAAACTGTATAGTTCTCAATTCCGTTTCAGTCATCTGGAGAATTCCACAGACATACTGAATCCTTGAAAGCAGTATTGATGTTCTACGTACAAGACTGCAATACTTTAGAAAAACACAGAAGGAAAACTGAATTACCTACAGTCAGTTCTAACAAATAATTTGTTTAAAGAAGAACGGTGTTTTTATTCAGATAAAGATGGTGTATTGTAAATGACTCGGTTATTAAAACAGTAAACAAACGCATCCAAAGTATCATGGAAATATAATGGTTATAATGTTCTTTGAATACCATGAAAATTTCTTAGTACATGAATTTGGTATATATAGTGTATTTTATTAGTTTTATTAGTTTCATATCATCATCGTCTGCTTGTTTTTTTTTTTAAGGAAACTAGTTAAAAATTAATCTCGATAGGATTTGTCTTTAACTGTAGTAGCCACCCCTAATTTTCTCTCCTCTGTAATAAAAACTATTTAGTTTCTATGTTCTTTCCTGCCTCCTTTTAAAGAATTGTTTAGTTTCTTTTCTAATAGCTAATGACGGTTTTTACTATCTAATATTAATTAAATATTAAGCCAAAAGCTATTATTCTTGCCTTCATCTGTTATCTTGGATATTGTTTTCCACTGAGCTTGTTGCATTGTATTCTGGGACTGTGGGACACTGCATTACTAACACCGTAAATGTTGGGTTTTAAAGAATACATCTATCAGATGAACTTTGTACAGGAAACTTCCAACTACACATAAAGAACTATATTTCTGCAGCCCAAAAATATGTCGTAAGTCTATTCTGATATAGTATCATAGACTGAAATCAGTGATATTTCTATATGCAAATTGTGCATATTTAGGATAAATAAATGTTTAAATGTTTTTTTTTTTTTTTTATCAATATATTTTGTTGTTGACATCCCGTGCTATGTATCCATTCAAATTTGGGTCATGACATGCATGTAAAACACATTGAGAACCACAGTAAAGATCTGACTCATATTGAGCTCCACATGAAGCTGTGTGTTGAGTTTAGCAGACTACTCTTTTTAGATGACCTTTTATCCTTACCTACCTCAGTCATAAAAAACACTCGGAATATGTCCTCTTTTTTAGTTTACTTCCTCATCCCTCCTATTGCATCTCTTGCATCACTCTGGCTTCCACAGCAATGGGTTCAGGTGACAGGGGAGCAAAGGTACACACAGCACAGCTGTCACATGCCAACAGAAACCCAACTCCTCTCCTCTCCTGAGCCTTTGTGTGCTCAGAATAGAGCCATCAAGACATACTTAAGCTCTTTGATATAACAGATGAATCTAACCGCAGTAAAGTTTTGTTTACTTTTATGGCTTCAGGCTTGCGGTGGAGCTGGTGGATATCAGAACAGATGTTTCAGGTGTTTCTGAGGAGGGGATCTGACCACACACCTGTCAACTCTGAAATGTTAGATTAGTGCCAGAGCGATAGATGGTGCCAACAGGGCAGGTGTATAAAGAACACTCTCAATAAAAGTTTCAGACATCTTTAATCATTGTCATCTGCTGATAGAAATATTAATTGTATGCACAATGAAGCCACTTATAACAAAAACTACATTATTCCATTAAAAAAATGGTCAATTCTGATTTCATGGTTGACTTTAAACATATTTGTCAGGTGTATTTCATTTAGGTGTAAAACATTTTAAGGTAAAAACGATACCCTTTCTTTCTAACTTTCTAAGCACCCCAGGTCTGTTTGTTTAAATCTCCGTATTTATTTCCCCTTGTGCACTTTCTTCATCTCCAGTTCTTTTACCCTCCGGCATCCTCATCGGTCTTTAGAAAGGAGCATTTGAGCAACATTATCTCAAACAATCCTGCCAGTGCTTTTCACAAGAATGTTTGACCTCTGACAGATGTAACTCACCTCTCATATCAGCAACAAAAATGTGATATTTATTTTCTTAACCAAACAGGCTGAGCGACTGGTTATACCTATTGAAACTTGTTCACAAATAAGATTTTCTAAGATATTAATACTAATTTGACAAGCGATGACATTCCGAGATAATGGAGATTCTTGAGGAGAAAGTGTATGTGTAAGAATTGCAGCAATGCATTAAGCATCATATCATCATGAAGAACAGTTATCAATGCACAAATGAGTGATTTCTGACAAGATTTTCAATGAATTGTTCTATGCAATAATTGCAGTTCTGATCATTTCCATGGAGTTGACATTTTGTAACATGCCCACTACATTCATCAGTGAGAGCAATATTTTAGCTGACTCATATTTTAGCCTGAAGCAATGCTCTGAAGTAAAAAATGTCATGATGGATTTGTTTATATAACATGCAACTTTCAGTTCACAAGACATTAACTGATGGACTGGAGTAGTGTGGATTACTTGTGGATTATTGAGATGTTTTTATTGGCTGTTTAGACCCTCAATCTGACGGCACCCATTCGATCCATTAGTGAGCAAGTGATGTAATGCTAAATTTCTCCATATTTTTTTATGAAGAATCAGACTCAACTACACCTTGGATTTCTTCAGTTCAAATCACTGTATGAATTTAAATTGAAGTGCAAACATTAGAGTTGGGTAAAAAAAAAAAGTGATGGGAAGTTTCCAGAAATGCTTGTTGTATAGAGTGCTGGCTGTGCTCTTAGTGTGGTTGTATAAATAGAGAGAAAAATTTTATGATCTTACACACCAACAATACTCAATCATTCTCACATCTTGCCAGCCCCAACTGTAAAAGTTCTACGTGTTGCACTATGTGTGTTTGCAACCCGTGACAACATCGTGTGTGCTTGCTGGACCTCTTTTTTCCACTTTTGCTCTCTATCTTTCTATGCATCTGTGGTAGGCTGTGCACTTTTATGCATGTTCTGACCTGTGTAAATACTGAGACACCACATTGTTCTGTCTTCCTCTCTCTCTCTCTCGGTGTCTCTCAAAAAAATAAAAAAAATAAAAAAGAAGTAATCAAAAGGATCACTGTAACAATCACGCAAGAGACAGCTTATGTAGGCCTAGCATTTACACAGTCAGAGACAGCTGTATACTAACTTGGTAAGGTTCAAAGTTGATGCCTGACATAACAAATGATCACTTAGGTTGTCCACTACAACAAGTGTTATGGTTTAATGATTACAGAGCAGCAGCTGTTTGTAGAGGCAAAGACACCAGGGGCACACAAACACATGTGCATGCACGTTTACCATGCTATCTAAATAAAGTAATGCCATAGAAATACCATATACTTGTCAGGACCTCCCATTGACTTCTGTTGTACTTTCAGCAAAGTATGACTGCTATGGGTAAACCCCTCTGATCTACAATAGAGATTATATAGATCAGTGGTTAACCCTTTATTTATGTGACTGTTTAAGAGATCTCATGAATATTTATGAAAACATTCAGGCACTCACAAATTGAATGAGTCAAAAGTATAAAAAATACTAATATATAATATATAAGACAAGAGTAATCTAAATGGGGACATAGAATATAAAAACCATGAATATGTAGGCAGAGTTGGGTGTAACGCGTTACATAGTAACGCGTTACTGTATTCTAATTACTTTTCGTGATAACGCAGTAATGTAACTCATTACATTTAAAATAAATGTAATTTGATTACAGTTACTGAGGTCAATAAAATTACGTTACTTGCGTTACAAATGTATTGGTAAGAAAAAATATTAAAGTAAATAAATTAAAATGCATTTTTAATCACGTTTTGGGGCGGCTGCGTCAGTTATTGAGCATGCGCTTTAATGAATTACCGGAGAACTCGTGCTGTTAAAATGGACGGAGATTTTTGTTCAAGATCGGGAGGGAAGGTAACTTCTGGACAGGTGAAGAGAGCTGTAGCAGCGTGTGTGGTGGAGGAAATGCTGCGCTTGTCGACTGTGGAATCGCAGTCATTTAGAGACTTGCTTACGATGATAGTGACGGACAGCTCTGTACCCTTGCAGGACCGAAAGACATTTGCAAGGTATCTAGATAAATGCTATGCGGATGGAGGGCTGTCACTTTTGTGTAAAAAGCTTTTTCGATTTTTAAGACATAAGTGTTCACTGAATTGATTGTAAAATCGATTTTCCATGTCTAAAAAAAATACGTTTCCTTTTTTTTCAACGCCACATAGAGCGCTTGGAAACGCACAAGTCAGCAATATTTCTTATTTATTGGCATTAGAGCTTTAATCTGGCCTTAAAAGTTAGGCCCGACAGGACCGAGCTCGACAGGTTTCGGCCCGAGCCCGAGAAGTATTACATTTTGATTGACAGCTTTTTAAAAGCCCGAACCTGTGTGCAGCGCAGCCCGACATTCAGATATGCGCATACACACACAGCTCTTTTGCCTTTTGTCAACAATGAGTCATTTATACATGTTTTAACATAATTTATTCATAACTAACTAGGCCATAACATAACTAGGCCACTTGGAAGTTGGAATAAAGAAATAAAATAAGTCCTTTGTAACATCGTAACATCTCAGCACTCTAAATAGACATAGACTCATTTAGCCTATAAATAAAAAAAACGCACCAATAAAAACGAGTCTTTTTTAACAGATTAAATTGAGATAAATTTTTAATTAAGATGGGTATTTGGCAATAACGAAATTAAGATAAAGGCTCCGCCGGGTTTGCTTCTCCACATATCAGCTGACATTTAATAATAGAATAATGCCAACATTAGCGTAAATACTCAGTCCACATTATGCATTTAAGCCTTAATGAATATATAGTTATCATTTGAAAAACCTTTACACACAGAGATTAGGCTAGGTCTACATGTTTTTGTGAAGGAAAATGATTGAATCCACTGTAGATGTCTTCAATGTGTTCCATGCGCTCACTGATGGTGCGCCATTATTCACTCATTATTCTCATTATAAACATGGTCAAAACTTTTCCACACCTCAGAACTTTGCTTTAGCTGCTGATGCAACCAAAACGTATTTTCGACAGAGGCAAGCCTCCGTTGCATCTACTCAGCATCCATTTCACATCTTTCTCGCGCTAATCGAAACACATCACATTCATTTACCTCACAAACTGGAGCGCAAGCCCGAGCCAGCGTAACATGATATAAAGTAAGCCATAACACAAGTTTTTTACATCTATATTTTTTAAATTGTTTAATTATTTTTAAATAAATCGATAATTATTTCAAAATCGATTCCCTATTTTCATTTTCGAAACTTTTTTTGTTTGGTCCGATCGATTGTGCAATCGATTTTCGAACGAAAAGTGACAGCCCTATGCGGATATGGAGTATGTACTTAAAAAAAAACATTCGATCGTTTGGAATATGTCTCCACAACCGCAGACATCTGGACTTGTAATAATAGAAGCTTCCTTGGAATGACACCCATGTAGTTAAGACATACTGTAGATACATTTAAAAGATACATTTAAAAAGACTACAGTTTTCATTGTTAGGCAAGTTTATGTTAAGAATGTTAAGTTATAGAAATGCATTGCATTTTTAATTCAAGTTGCTGTTTTCATATTTCTCTAATATTTTTCAGTCAATATTAAATTACGGAAAGAACTGAGTTTCACTTTGTTTGTAGTTTTTTTCCTTTGTATGTTTAATAGGTTTTCAAAGTAACTTGAAAGTAAAGTAATTAGTAATCTGATTACTTTTTACATGCAGTAATCAGTAATGTAATCAAATTACAATTTTAGAGCAGTAATTAGTAATTTGTAGTGGATTACTTTTTTTGAGTAACTTACCCAACACTGTATGTAGGCTATCTTTCATTTAATGTAATTAGATGTGAAAAAAAATAGTGAGGATCTTTTTTCATTATAGTCTATATTAAATAAGTAAAACAAGAGAACATGAAACACGTACACACACACAAACTCTCTCTCGAGCACTACAGACATACCTAGATACAGTATTTCCACCTCAAAAAATACCATGAAGGAACCACATCAGACAAGTGAGAGCGTCGCGCTGAAGGCGTTCGTCGTCTTCAAACGACGCGTCTCCCACGATAATACCGTCAGCGTATTGTTTTAAGTCCTACACAATACAATTAGAAGTGAAGGCATATGTATAATAACAGGCTGAAGTAAAGACTGTGTGTTGAGAGGGAGGGAGACGGAGGAAAGTCCTGCCCTTTCTGAAAGATTTCCTGTTTCACTGGGCGAGCAGAAGCAAGAGTCTCGAGCCCTCGGATTCCCTCACAGTGACTGTTGACTTCAGCAGCATGAGACGCTCTGCTTTCCTCAGGATCAGACGCTAAAATCATTAGGCTTTCTGGTCAAACAACGCCAGCTTGGTAACGTTCACGTTAAGGCGAGGAATACGGACAGGACTGCGTTTCTAATGGAGCAGTATTGGCTTTCTCTGTTCTGTTGGGGGACTTTTTTTATTTATTCGGCTGTCTTGGATCGGAGCGGAGTCGGTGAGTTTATGTGTTGACATCTCTCGCGCTGTCCTTAAGTTGGCAGGTATATACGCGTGTAAATGAGTGTTTTATTCAGGAGACCCAGGTATTTATTATCTCCTGTGGCTCGTGTTCTCATAGAGGAGCGTTTGTTTCTTGACTGCTTACTTTTAAAATCGTGCAACAGGTGATGGCATTCAGTGAACGCGTTATATTTTCCTTGCAGTTTTCAGGAGTTACGTAAGAGTAAGAAGTTACACAAAGCTGTTTGCTCAGGTGTTTAAAAATGACGTCAGTTTCATAAAATGCCGTTTTATTATCCTGTCCTGCGTCGATTAAACTTTGCACGTCTGTGTTTTAGATATGAATGGCTTGTGCAAAGTTGTTACTGAGTCAACAAATCCGTTATATTTACAACTGTTTCATTACAATTCATGTCAGATTTGTATATGTAGTATGTATAAGGCCTTTTAATGTAAAGTCTAAGTTATATGCAGCTTATAAAGTGTTTTATTGATTGGTATAGTGATGGTTTTACTTTGTGGTGCTTAAACCATAATGCTGAATGATTACACATTTGTGTAAAATAAATACAGTTACAGTCTATTGCCATGATTGTTTTAAAATATGATATGATGTCAGGACCGTTTCCTTTTTGTGTTATAAACTACTTTAAGATGACCTTTTAATTATAATTTATAGCAATTGGAGGAAATGCGCAAAAGGATAGGAATGTTCAGAAAAAGCCTAGTTGTAGCTACTATGATACAAGTCCTTAAGAAACATTGTAGTATTATGGTGTATGAAACCATGCAAGTACTGTAATATTTTTACTTTTGGGGCACATTTTTGTTAGTGGCAGTCATATATGCATTCTGTCTCTTTATGCTTTGAAAGGCAAAGCATTCCTGTAATCGGGTGCATGACATTTTAACATGTTAATAGATAAGCTTGTTTCTGTTGTTATTCCCTCTAATGTGTGCTCATACAAGGGAACGCCCTTATGAGCTGACAGCTTAACAACATTACCAGTTTGTCTTTTCGGTTGTAGTGGAAGTGTTTGACAGTGAGCGCAGGACGTTTTTCCATTTCAACCATCCCTGCATCCTTCCCCCCCATTAGTATAAATTGTTTATCTCTCTCTGTCCTGTCATTCATTTCAGCCTCTGTGATTACAGGTTACTTTAGACACTAATTACACTCACTGAACTCCTCCCCATCTCACGCCTGTGATTATACAGCAGGATATGTTTATCACACAGCGCTGTGTTTGGTGGAGCAACAGAGATATTTCTTACAGAAATCATCTTTTCCAGATGTCCGGCTACATCTTTGCCACTTCCTGTTTCCAACCTTGCTTGGCTGCATCTAGCTCTGCATACTTCGCTGCTGAAACACACTAGGGCTGTGTGTGGTATGTTTAAACTGCGTGCAGGCGTTTTGCCCTGCTTGTTTTAGGCATTACAAATAGCATCAGACGCCCCTGTATGCAGGACACTTGCCTTTCTGTTGGTGTCTGCCCACATAGGTCATTTTGAGCTCATCCTGTGCTTAAAATCATAGTTTTTATTGTTGTCACTTTGCTGTCAAGTTTAAAAAGGAACATTTCAACTGTGGGATTAATGGTGCTCAGATTGTCCAAATTGTCCAATTTGGATTTTGTACAGTTATTTATATCAGACATGTCATTAAATTAAACTGACACCCTTTTTGGGGCCCAGATTAATGGGCAGAGCCCTTTCTGCTTATCTGGAGTTGTATGCTACTTATCATAATTGACAGTCCTTAAATGACGTTAGAAAAAACATTGAAAACAGTTTATTTGCCAAACTTGTGTAAGTAATTTCCATTTGGCCCTCTGGATAAGAATCACATATTTTTGGTTAAAAAACATATCCCTCAGGTTCAAATGTAATCATTTTGGCTTTGTTATGCATACTGTCCAAAGGAAATAGTGTGAGGTAATGGCTCTGCAGTATATAATGTTATCCAGTCAGGCCGGGCAGTAGATAAAAAAGAGTCAGTGAGCAGTGCTTGCAGAGTAAAAGAGCTTCTTTGTAGGCTGTCGAAGCTGTGTGAGATCCAGGCTAGTGGACGAAGGTTGTGAATCCGAGCTTATGTTTACTGAAGCCTCTCTGGGGCTCTGCGCCAAGAACTCAAAAATAGCTATCTCAGGATGAGAAGAGGGGTCACATAACCTCAAAATGTCGGCATCTGATTTGACCATATTTGTCTTCGTTTCCTCGTGGCCGACACAATCCCCTCTTCGCTCGCTCCAGTGAACCAGAGGCTAAAAGAGCACATAGTCCTGCTTATCTGCCCAGCTCATAAAACAGAGCAGCCAAAAAATGACAGTGGATTTACCTTTAAGACAATATGTTATCGTATCTGTAGTTTTAATTTGCAGTATGCAGTCAAAACAAACCTAGTATGCCACAAAACTGTGATGAACCAACACTGAATGTTTGTTAGTGTTGCAAAAGTGAGTTTGTGTAGTGATGGTTGGTCGTTTCTTCAGTAGAAGTGTCTTGGCTGTTATTCTGTCTGTGGAAGGAAAGCCACAAATCCGGCCTATCTGTGCTTCCTTCCTTGGTCGGGTCACCTGTTACATGCTTTCCAGATGAGCGGTGGAGACAGATTGAGGAGCGAGAGCTGGGTAAAGGGAAAATGGGGGTCGGAGGTCTTGTGATTGTCTGTCTACAATGTTATGGTGCTGCCTTCTCTGTATCAGAAACAATTCCCATCACTGACCTGAATGTGAGGGGTTAGTGCTGCTGGACTGATCTGCAGGTGACTCCGGTTTCAATCTTAAGAGGCATTCACACTGACAGTGATTCATAAGTGACAGCAGATCATTGGTGATGAATCTAACTTCATTCATATGTGAATACAGCAACAACCAGTGGAAGAGCTGAGAGTGGAGTTCACATCTCAATTGGATGCTTTCCGGCAAATTAAACAAGTGATGCAATGTACTAAATTTAACATTGCTGTAAATTGACTATAGTATTTCACTGCGAAATAAATGACAAATAAAACAATAAAAACTCTGATAAATCATTTTAATGCTACAAGTTAATAAACATTACTCCATTATAGTTTACAGTATGAAACCTAGAAGTACATTTTGAAATTTGCTTAAGATTAAATTTAACAGTAAAATTACTAGTGTTATTGTAGATTAACTTTAAGTGAGTGTTAGATGATGGCAATGTTCAAAAGGGGTCAAATGAGCATGCATAATTAAATATACAATATTGACCCATATGATAAATAAAAACAAAACTCGAACGATAACTGATATTCTACTGGCATATAGTGTAAACGCTGTGCGATGCTGCGTGTAATTTTAATATTATTTATATATTGTTATAGTGTTTATTTATATTTTGAATTGGCTTTTATTTTCATATTTTCAGTTTCCAGTTTAATTTGACACATTTTTTATGTGCTTTTGGCATTTTTCTATTTTTATGTTGGGTCCGAGTATGGGTCACTCATACCAATTGGCCACAGGTCACTTCACTTTCACTTTCATTTATGCATACATGTATACACAATACACACACACATGTTAGCACACACTTTTATTTGCGATTAATCATGATTAAACAATTTGACAGCCCTACTTTTTCTAGTGATCCTGCAGACCTTGATTAGCTTGTTCAGGCGTGTTTGACTAGGGTTGGAGCTAAACCCTGCAGGAAAGTAGACCTCAAGGGCCAGAGTTGATAAACTCTGCATTAGAACAGTACTTTGCAATTTTAATTAGTAATCTATACTATGATTAATGTGTTTAAATATCATCCGGGATTTGTTGTATTGGTTGACTTCTAAGGCTTTCAGTGTTTTTGAATGACCGCTGCCCCCTTTCATTCCCGGAGAGCCCAGGTTCACATGAAAGGTGTGTGGTACTCCAAAGATCAGCTAAGCTAACAAATGACGTAATTCAGTTTAACGACTTCTTATGGATTGGCCAAATGCAAGACCCAGTGAAATTGAAAAACCACACACACATAGAAATTACGCGTGCAACCCCAAACTAGAAACCCCTTGTGTTTGTTGAACTCACATTTTTGCTCTGTAGATTTGCAGAATAAACCAGTGGCAGTAGCATAGCGTTTGCACTGATCTGAGGTTTTGATGTCAGTCTCTACTCTCAGTCTCTCTGTGCTGGTGTTTGCTTGATCGCATCAGTGCATTTATGTCAGAGTCTCAGGAACATGACAAGGGAGCTAGAGATGAAAGCACGTCCAAACGGCATAGAAAACAGATAAAAGGGAGAACAGCATGTATATCTGATGACAGAAGCAGCCAGCATTTCATCTTGCACGCTTTTATGGTCCCTTTTATGGACACTATTCAAGGGCAGTAGATGCAGTATTGGATCAGAAATGTTTAATAAGAGTAAATAGTTTGAATAGGTCACCTTGTTTCTGTTTTATCCTAGATGGGATGTATCCTGGAAATAATCGAGTTCGGATTGCTCAACTGTGTAAGTTCTGTGACGTGGAGGCATCCGACTGTAAAGGCTCTGGCTCCTGTGAAAGCAACTGCAGCATCACATCCATCTGTTCCA
This sequence comes from Carassius auratus, assembly GCF_003368295.1. NCBI lineage: Eukaryota > Metazoa > Chordata > Actinopteri > Cypriniformes > Cyprinidae > Carassius > Carassius auratus. Next base: position 23,109,348 of record NC_039283.1, read on the forward strand.
ATGTGGATGAAATCTGTGTGGCTATCTGGTACGTCACTGTTCAAGTCATATTCCTCCACAACTTTTTATGAAGTGTAAAACATTGTCTGCAACACTGTTGTCTGCAAGTGTACAACATCTGCTTTGCACAACAGTCAAAATAATATAAATTATCCAATAATATAAAAGTCTAATAATTTATAATCCAATTAAATACCAAGATATATTATCAAGTGTCCTCTTTTACTGTGAAATATGTGCCATCGTGGTTAAATGTACTGTGAATGTCATATCATGTTGTCTTCAATTATGGAAGCAGTGCAGTTAAATATAGCAACAAGTCATTGCTGTATCTCTAAGTGCTTATTATGTTTTCTTGTATAGCAACAAGGGGACATGCAGTTTATTTTTTTATTGTTAATCTGTCACCTGAGAATGTAAAATAACAATTAAATTGTATTTTATTTTGACTTAAGAACTGTCATTTGATATCATGATCCCTGTAATAGCGGTCTATGTGTTTCTATTTGTGTGACATCAGGAGGAAGAGTGAAGACAACAACACGATCGAGACGTTGTGCCACAAACCCTCAGAGCCGCTCTACGGCATCATGGTGGAGAACTACAACAACACCAAGTGTGAAATGAAAAAGAGGATGTCGAACAGAGGCCCCATCCACATGTGCTCCTGCAACGCCGAGGAGTGCAACGACATACTGATGTTCACAATCCGTTAGTTTCTTCCTTCATTCCTTCTTCCTAGCTTTGTCTGTCCTTGTTTTTTGTGTCATTAATAATAGTGGTTTAAGCCAAGTTTTTGAACATCGCATATTGTTCAGAAATGACATTTAGATGCCAAACAGTGTTTTTATTGTCAACTAAAACAAAAAATTTTATAATAGTTTTCACTAACTCAAATAAAGCTGAAATAAAATAGAATAAAAAATTAGATGAAAAACATGAACTTATGAAGCTTATTAGTCTGGGTCATTTTGACAACTAACTGAAATAAGTTAAATTACTTAAATTGAAATAAAAATATCTAAATGCTAAATGGAAGTAGGAAAAAACTAATAAAAATGACATAAGCACATAACTCAAATTTAAGCTATTCTGAAAATATAAAAATTTAAGCGAATTCAAAATGTTGATTAATGCTAAAACTACTCTGATGATAAGTTCAGGAATTTTGAAGAATTTTATAAATGACAAGCAATCCAATGCAGTGGAAATCTGCAGCGTTCTGCAGTCACAGATTCCGTGTGGGCCTGCAGATTGGCAAGTGACAGCCCACATCACATTTCTCTGAGGTTTTCCATTGATTATGGAAACACTGCGTTAGTGTATAAATAATGAACCATGTTTCAGCTAGTTTCGATTTTTGGTCCATTGGTTTCACCACACTAGAAAAAACAGCACTCAGCTTAGCAAATAAATCAATTGCAAGCCCTAGCAGAACATGTTTATCTACTACACACAAGCTGTACAATGCTAACTATTTAGCACTGGCTCTGGTATGTGAGCTCAGGTTGTCGTAACGTTCTAAAGCAGTTGCATTGTTGCTAGCCGGGCTGTGCTGTCTCAGGCAGACTTTCTACTGGCTTTGGTTGTGTGGACGGCAGAGGATCTCAGACATGTGGTTTCCTGTCTGTGTAAGTTGAAGCAGAGACATCACAACCACATGGCAAAACAGCTGTGTGCACCAGGCATGCACTAAAATAACCTTATTTAACACTATTTGGAAAGTTTATTGAATGTTTCTCACATTTTAAAAAGCCGCATTTTCGTTTTTAGGCAAGGAATATCCGCATTGTATGGTTTCTAATTGAAATGCAGTGCACAAATTCCGAGGATAGGAAACCATACTTGGCCACAAGTCATGTCCTTTCCTTTTCCTTTCGTTCTTAAACTTTAAACAGTACGTGGGGATTTCTGAGGTATGGGGTATCCTGAGGCAAGTGTGCTTCCTTCTTTCAGTACATAAACACAATTATCATAAGCTAGTGAAGACAGATTCTAGTGATTTTTCTTTGCAGATATATGTTACAAAACGACATAGTTTGAGCAGGTGTTTGCTATGTAGGAGCAGTCGAGGGAGGCTGTAATTCCATCCGGTTAAGGAGGCGTCAGACAGAGTGGGGAAGTATCGCAGGAAGTCCATGTTTACTTATTGGAACGGTTCCATGGCATATTTCTCCAGAAATGCCAGGCATTGTTTTCCTGCACCATAACCTGTTTTACGACATTAAACATTGCTGAGAGCCTGCACGTTCCAGCAATAAGCTCCCTATTCTGTATTCGACTGGAGATGCCACCGTTTCTTTGGACTTCATTATGGCAGGTGCAGGGTGTACACGCCAGCTCGTAATTATATTCTGCACAGCAAAGCTTTGTCATATAGCAGCTTCACACAGATTTTTGCGGAATCAAATAAACTGAAAGTCAGGCTTGCACTGCTATTGACTTTTTAGGTGGAAATACTCTGTGAAAACTAAAGGTGCCGCAGACATCCCAAATTATTGCAATGGATAAATAATGACTGATGTATTGGTCTACACAAAGTCTTCATCCAGTAGGATATTCCTGCAAGATTTCATTTCCACATTCAGAGCCATTATGGTGTTGGCAAATGTGAATACTGCATCAGAAATGAGTTGAGCTTCGTCTAGAAAAAGGGAAATGGAGAAACAGTGGTTAACTGAGGATTACTGTCATTAGCAGACCTGAAAAGAAATGAGAAAAATAAAAGAAAGAAACGTTGTAATGCAGTTTCTGCTGAAATATATCCGATTCACTTGCAGACGGTTAGTGCTGTTCTTCAAAATGGAGTTTATGCAAACATTTCGATAAGCAACCACTGAGTGAAAACATAAACCAAGGGAATGGTTAACGGTTTAATGAAAGTGATTTTGTAACATGATGTTCTACAGTTTAAATTTGGCTCTGAAATGGAATGAGGTATGAGGACAGATTGATGTCACAGATTGAAAGAGCTACTCTCTTCACAGTGATGGCCGTTATTGCCTGAAGGCTTCTGCAAAAGTACATTTGTTTCTAATAAGCAACTCATAAAGCTTGTCAGAAGGAGCGTGTTGTGCTTTTCATTGTGGTTTGCACACATGTTTTTCTGTTTTTCGACTTGTAAACGTAATTGGCTCAAACGGAAGGAACATGAAGTGAATACGAAACCTTTTTTGATAAAATGTAAATCTATTCATAATAATTTAAACCATTATGGAAATCTGTTATTATTTTTTTTTATTGTATTCCAAGTCAATGAAATTCACAGTTTCAGATTCCATAGGATTTAAATTCAGATTCCCAACACTGCTGGTTTGATTACCCATATACCGCGTGCTTGTTTTGACATGTGTCATCTTACTGTCGCACAAAAACACTAAAATGATCGATGCCAAAATATTCTTTCTCAGATCTTGTTGAAAGTACTCATCATTTTTTCCAGGATGGTAATCCAGGCCATTTGTCTGACAGGAAAAATAAGCAGCAGCATGTGTCTGTCTCACTGGAATATTTCCAACCTGACAGTATGTTTCTACTCAGTTGATCTTTTATCATAGGTTATTTTGATGGAAAGAAGAACATAAAGGAAAGGCGGAAGAGTTCAGACTGAGGATCTGCAGGCTTTATTTTCAACGTGCACGTATATACGCTGGCTCACAAACACACCCACGCTCACACGCTAAGGAATCTTGGCCTTAAGGTGATAGAGCAGATAGTTAAAAGGTCTGAGTCACAGAGAAAGCCAACAAGAGACCAAGACGGTGTTAGTGAGAGAGAGAGAAAAAAGAAGAAAAGTCAGACTTGTTTGCGGTGTGAGCCATGCTGTAAAACAAAGTCGTAGTCATAACAAACAAACAGTAACAGGTCTGTGTTTCTCATGTAGAGCCTGTTAGTAATCTGAGTCTGGCAGTACTCATACGTACTCTAAAATCGGGATGTACAGATGTGAATCCTCACTTTTAATTCTGACATTTTCAAAATTAAAGCAAGCACACCAGCCAGCAAATGAAAGCAGGTTGAAGCTTGTGTGCCATTGATCATTAGTACGCAAGAGGGTGGAGAGAATTGGCCTGTCTACATTGGTAAACGTAAAAAATATGTGAAATGTCATGTTTATAAACTGGAAAAAGTCATGGAAAGCTTCAAAGTTTTTGGAGAGAATTTGCTTTTAGTGAGCACCATGATTTAAAAACAAAAAACAAAAAAAAAATTATGAAAAAAAAAAAAAAAAAAGGAAAATAAATCTTAAAAGATTCTAACAAAATAAGAAAAAAATAAAAACGTATAGTTGAAAAAAAAAACTGCATTTAGGAATTTAGGCAACATTATAAAGTTAAAAACATTTACAATTATAAACATAAAAAACTGATTTGTTTGCAAAAAAAATAGACCAAAAGTGTGCACATCCAGCCCTAATAAGTAGAACAATTATTTATTATAAGTTCTCACCAACTCTGATGTTTTGAGCCATATGGCTCTTTATCAGACCAATAGTAGTTTTTTTCTCACACAATTATTTGATGCATTTGGTAAATGCAAAGTGACATACACAGCATTCAACATTTATTGCTTGAGCTACAGGAAGGCAAAGGTTATGTAAACATAGGCAGAAATTGCCTAATTAAATATACAATATCGACCAACACTCTAAAATTAAAAACCCAATGTGGTACAGATAAATTCTGCATCCTTAATGAATCCTTTAAGTGTGACCAATGGTCTTAGTATTTAGTGGTGTTCGCTAATGCACTAATGAGAAACATGTCTATTGGTCGTGAGAAGCAATTAAATTTTAATAGATTAACTTGTGAGTCAGAGGCTTTGGAAAATGTAATCCACTTGATTCTGGTTAAGACCTTGGCACAGATGTACAGTGATGCGTTTAACAGTGGAGCCTGCAGAAAAGTGCCTCTTATTAGCTGATAATGTCATGCACCGCAGCAGTGTGGCTGGCATCCTGTTTTATGTGGCTGGAAAAGGCGCTGTGATTTCATGCCTGTTTATATTGGTTGTCTGGCTCAAGAAGAGGTTTCTGCCACTGTATGTGAGGAGTTGAGTGCTCCCTCTGCTCCGCACGTCTGTGCTTTTTGCATGTGTTTGCTGACTCTTCTGTCTGCCAAAAGCTTTGGCATTTATGTACGGTTTCCCTCTCCCAGTGTTGTGTATCCATTTCTGTTCTTTTTAAGTCTGTGTCTCAATGATAAGGCGTGTCTAAGTGTTAGATGGAAGAATGCAGACAGACGAAACACTGACTCCACTCTCTGCCCACGTAGTTGGCAGCTCTCACTTTATCTCTGGATTGAACCTGCAGTGCTAGTGCTTCCAAGCCTGTCCTCAGGTTGGCAGGCGCACGTCATAGCAGAGTAAACTTTCCCTTGAAGGATGAAGTCACAGAACAGTCTTTCACTGTGCAAGCTTTGCTCAAGCTCCCTGGTGTGACAGGAAAAAACTAAGTTAATGATTAAGAGTTCAGTTAACCTGGGTACTAGGTAACTAGATGGTAATGGCTGATATTTCAAATGGCTCTAAACCTCTCTGCTAAGAAGTCAATTAATAGATCCTTCTATCCAAAAAGACTCTCTTAAAAGGTCTCAAAACTTCACTAACTTTTACTAGATTGCATATCGTCACAAAAAAAAACCCTGCAGTGAGATCTTTTTAATTTTATCAAATGTCATGTTTTAATACTTTAATAATAAATTAAATTTTATCAAAATTAATTATTATTATTATTTTATAAACTAATTGTAAATTGGTCTCATAATTATTTAAAATGAAGTTTGTTTATTTTAATAATAATAAATCAAATAAATAAATAAAATGTTATTAATTTATTTAACTATTTACTTAGACTTTTACAAATTCCCAGTGATACAACACTGTTAAGTCAAATTGAATTTGATCAAAATAATAATAGAATTAGTTATTTATTATTATTAAATGTAATATCATAACATTTTATGTACTTTAAGTAAATTTGTCTCCGCTTTATTTACTTTTTTACTCGCTTAACTATTTTTAATAAATGTTTTATTTTTAATAAAAGTAATACTGCAATGTTTAGCCAATTTGAATATGATCATTCAGTAAATCCTAAATATCAGCAAAATACCTTCAACCAATAAATAGTTTTTAGGGCAACTAAAGATTTCTTGTTTAACAAATAATCAGTTAGCAACAATTTGGAAAGCCATATATGGCTTTTAGTCAGGCAACCCTTTTAGCATTATTGGGGCAACATTTGGTTGAATATTGTTTGTATAACATGTTTTAATGTAGATTCATAGTCATTCAAATTTCTTGGTATCTGAAATTTCTGTATACAGAATGAACTGTAAGCATTTTATGGTGCATTGATTCATAAGTATGTAAATAACTAGTTTTGACATGCATTTTTGCTGCGTTGAGGTAAATGTTGACATCCTTCTGCTTTCTCTCCAGCTATTGTTCCAGACCCCACAAATAACCAGGTGCTGTTGGTGATCCTGGTCAGTTTGCTGCCCCTCCTGGTTCTGGCTGTGCTGGTCATCGCCTCCTTCTACTGGTATCGCATGTACCACCGACGCAAACTCGATGAGTGGCAGATGAAGAAGCCGTCAAAACGCAAGGGCCCGCTGGACTGTAGCGATGCCTGCGCCATCATGATGGACGATGACCGCTCCGACAGCAGCTCCACGCACGCCAACAACCTCAACCACAACACAGAACCTCTGCCCATCGAGCTGGACCTTCAGGTGGGCAAGGGCCGCTTCGCCGAGGTTTACAAAGCCAAGCTGAGACAAAGCCCCTCAGAGCAGTTTGAGACAGTCGCAGTGAAGATATTTCCCTATGAAGAGTACGCATCCTGGAAAAATGAAAAGGACATCTTCTCTGACATCAATCTGAAGCACGAGAACATTCTGCACTTCCTGACGGCCGAGGAGAGGAAGGTGGAGAAACAGTACTGGCTGGTCACCGCCTATCATCCAAACGGGAACCTGCAGGAGTACCTCATACGACACCTCATCAGCTGGGAGGACCTGCGGCTGCTCGGGAGCTCGCTGGCACAAGGTGTGGCTCATTTGCATAGTGACCACACCCCTTGTGGGCGGCCCAAAGTGCCCATCGTTCACCGAGATCTGAAGAGCTCTAACATCCTGGTGAAGAATGACCTCACATGTTGCCTCTGTGACTTTGGACTTGGCCTCCGTCTTGACAACTCGCTGTCGGTGGACGACTTGGCCAACAGTGGACAGGTAGGTTTATGCAACAATATTTCATCTTCAAAGTTGCATTTAGACTGTCTGCATTCAGCAAACTTTGGTTAACACTACTAAAAAAAGCTTATCCATTACTGTCAAATGTCATTTTTTTTATGTTTCTGTAAGAAGTCCCTCACCAAGGCTGCATTTATTTGATGAAAAAAAAAAATGTAAAAAAAATATCAAAATGTAATTTATTCCTGTGATGGCAAAGTTGAATTTTCAGGGAGCCAATAATCCGGTTTTTAGTGTCACATAGTGTTAGAAATGAAAAACATAAAAAAAATATTTTGACCCATAGTGTAAATGCATGTATCGAATATAAATTTAATTTATTCCGATTTAATATAAATGGGCAAGTATGTGGATCCCTCAGGTGTTACTTAAAGTCAAAGTCATTTTTTCTTCTTTCTATTGAGAAATCAATTGATTTAATTTTTATTTTATTTTTTTCTTCAAAGACACTCCTACCATGAAGTTCATTATAAATTCAGATCCACCAATAGGAAAAAACATAAAAATGAAAGAGATCAGCAGCAATCGTCCACTCGCATAAAATATTGTGAATGATCTCATCATTCATGATCTTATGATCTACTTGCAACAAATGACTATGAATCAGTGGTGTTATACTGTACCATTGGTTTTTATTTTAAATCCCTATGCAAAAATGAATGGAAAGAGAACAGTGACTGTAGCACAGTTGATTGATTAAACCTTAGGCTTTAAAATAAAATAAAATATATAAATGAACATTTTTAAAAACGCACACATTTTATTTTATTAATATTGACTCTGATCCTTTAATGGAGTCTATCACCTGAAGCTTAACTGAAACTTTTCTCAACCCCAGTGCAGCACGAGACTACCTACTGTAGATTCACTTGCTTGTATTGATTGGTAGGTGCAAAGTGAAGCGTTGGCGTGTTCTGTACCTAAAGATGTGCAGATTTACAGTGGCGGGAATGTCGTGTCATAACTTGCAGGGAAAGTCCCCTCAGGCATCTCACCATGTGCAAATGTGTGTTTTATGCATGTGCGCCCTTTGTTCAAACTGTCTGCCCGGATTTATGATTCACAGGCTGAAAATGAAAAGACAAAAGGTGGCGAGTGAATCAGTAATGAACTAGGTAACAATCACCTGACTCTGCGCCATCTACCCAGAGTGCTTTGATGTATGTCAACTTTTGGTTTGACATACATGGTGACCCCCATAAACATTCAAAGGGAGTTTAGACTTAATAGCTAAGGATGCAATTAATTTATAACATTTAAAATTTGTTTGTTCATTGGTGGGACCTTTTGTACTCTTAAAGTAACGTCAATGAAGCGAGCGGATGTGTTTTGAAGTTAAAGGAATAGAAAAGATGTCGAAAGAATAACTTGGTACCCTCAAAACAACAACAATAATATTACCAGTTACTATCTTTATCATTACATTTGTGTAATACGACTATATAAATTAATATTTATACATAATAAATGTGTGTTGTCATGACAAAATCATAAGAATTATTTTTATTTGTTGTTAAGTTGTTGTAATACTACAATTATTACTAGTTATTTTTCCAGATTTTAATTCGTATTTTATATATATATATATATATATATTATATATATATATATATATATATATATATATATATATATATATATATATATATATATATATATATATATATATATATATATATATATATATATATATATATAATTTAAATGTATGTATGTAGTGTGTGTGTAATAATTAACAATATGCCGTAACAAAAAAATTTTTAAATGCTGTGTTCATGTGGTCATGACATTCAGAGATATATAATATCAAACTTACATACAGTTGAAAAAGTGTCCTGCCTCTGATTCTCAGGTGGGTACGGCCAGGTACATGGCTCCAGAAGTGCTGGAATCAAGGATCAACCTTGAGAACATCGAGTCATTCAAGCAAACCGATGTCTACTCCATGGCCCTAGTGCTGTGGGAGATCACGTCCAGGTGTAACGCCATCGGAGGTGAGTACAGAAACATCATTGTGATCTCACTCGGAAACATAGCGGTTATTTTGGTATTTCCTAATCCAATATGGTTAGTAAACTTGACACATTGTGCGTGTAATTGTCCCTCAAGGAGAACAGGGATGAAAATAGGCTTGCTTTTTGTCTGGTTATTTTAGTGGTATTTAGTTTTTTGTTGTCGCTACCATCGTTGGGCAATTGTTTGAGTACACTGCATGGAAAGTCCACTGCGGCCCACAATGTGTTTTGACTGATTTGCAGCTTCCTGTTATTGGAGAAGCTGTATTTCAACAAGAGCAGAGAAGGTACATCATACTCCTCACTCTGTTTGGGGAAAGTAAAGAATGTGTGAAATGTCAAGTGCTGCCTAAGAACTTTCCCTTCTATGGTCAGGTGGGAAGACAGATGCTAGCATGTTCTTAGCTCTTGTATACTGTACATAAAGGCGTAAAAAACAGTATTCATATAGCTGTCATGAAGCATTCATGCTCTCATATGTATGAAATACAACAACAGAAACTGTAATCAGTTATGGGGGAAAATATAAACATGGATGCTTGTGGAAATTGAAGAAGAGGGAGGGAATGTGTTGGTGTTTAGGGTTTTCCTGCATTGAAAGTGGAATATGCTAAATGCACAGTATGGATGAAGCCAACTGGATAGATAATATTTATTAAAATTTCTCCATTATTTTAATTCTATTTAAATGAATAAGACTTTATATAAGATCATTAAGAACCATATATATATATATATATATATATATATATGTGTGTGTGTGTGTATATGTATACGTGCATACATATAAAAATGTATACATATAAAAAAATTTAATTTAATATAAGAAACAAAATAATTTTAATTAGTGTTTTGGTGTGTGTTTTTTAAAGGAATTAGTACTTCTATTAAGCAAAAACATATAATGTTACAAAAGATTTGTATTTCAAATATATTTTTTTTTTTTTTTTACTTAAAAAAAATGGATTGCAATTTCCAAAAATATTAAAAGTATTAAGCAGCGACAACATTGCTACCAATAGTAAATGTATCTCTAAATATAAATGCATATAAATCAGCATATTCTGAAGGATCATGTGACACTAAAGACTGGAGCAAGGCCGCTGAAAAATACAGTTTTGCCAGCACATGAATAAATTACAATTGAAAAAATATTTAAGTAGAAAACAGTTATTTTAAATTGCAATAATATTTCACTGTAATACTGTATTTTATCAAATAGGCTAAATGCAGATTTGAGCATATGAGATTTCTTTCAAAAACATTTCACTTCAAAAAAACATGAATTTGCTAAGATTTCTCTGAAAACAAGGCTGTCATTTTGCTTCCCATGTAAATGTATCTTTGTTTAAGGATTTAGATATTTTACCGGAAAACAAAACAAAAAAAAATACTAAGAAAATAATGTCAAGTTCAGAAGGTGCACCTCACAATTCTGCTAATGTTTGAACTAAAGCGGAGCGATTAACTATTTTAATATGTAATATGAGTGGCAGTGTATTTGCATGTGTATGTTGTTTCACACAATGTCCCTGTGCCTGTGTCGAGTTGTGTTACCCACATGCCCCGGCATGCCCCTCTGTGATTGCAGGAGTCCTCCTGTCATGCTGCTTGGAGCTTATCTGCAGAGCTGGAGTTGTTTTCATCCAGACATACTATCTCACTTCTGTTTGTGTTGAGGGGGTTGGAGACAGACATCCCAGTGTCTGTCTCTCCTGTTGCAGTACCACCTTCAGAATGCAATGTGTAAACCTTGAGATCTCTTTCAAAAAGGGGGGAAAACCATTTAGGGATGTTACACTTGCAGAAAGCAGCTGCAGAAGTCCACATGTGGGTGATGGGGAAATGGAAAGCTGTGGCTGCGTTGTTCTGCTGTGGCTCAATGTGTATGCTAGTAAGTCCTGAATTAGCACAGGGTGCGGTCTGGTCTGGAGTAGAGCAAACTTGAGACCCTGCCAGCCGAGGAGAACTCCCTCCCTTCCTCAGAGAAAGATGGGAAAACAAGTAAATGGAGGACAGCAGCTGGCTAGCAGGTGGCAGAACCCCATGCAGGGTGACCATCCATCAGTACAGATCTCAGATTCACTGTCACCACGCCTCTCACTGACTCGAGCTCTTCACAAACACACAAAAGAGCCAAGGGTGTTGTGCACTCATGATCCACCCTAAAATGTTCTGACTGAAGCCTGAAAAATCCTCCGGTCTGGCAACATTGCTGCTGCATTACTCTTTAGGCCATGTTTAAATAGGTCCTAGTGTTTAAACAGGCATCTTACCCACTGTCTGCCCTGACTGACTGCCTCTCTCACTGTGAATTATGGACTCTTAAATCTTAAATGTTCATACTTTTCTGGACCTTTATAGTGTATTTTACTTGCCAGTCTATGGGACAGTCACAAGCCTCCTGGTTTTCATCTGGGAACGACATGTTGGTAAGTGATTAATGACAACATTTTAGTTTTGGGGTAGAGTATCCCTTTAAGGGGAATCTGTAGTTTAAAAAAACAAAGTGCTTCCCTGGATACTGGGTGTGAGGCCTCAGCCGGCAGGACATCTGTTCCCAAAACCACGGCATACCTCACATAGCGAGGGCATTTGAGTAGCTCGACCCCTTGAGCAAATGAAGACATATAGAAAAAGAGACTGAAAAAGAAAGACTTGACTAGATGAATTTAGTGCTACAGACGTGTCGTCTTCTACGGACTGCATTGCATGATGAGCTCCGATTTTGTCCGTTTTACCAGCATCAGGTCAGACCCTCACATGGGGCAGTGAGGATGGTAGAAATAGCACCGCAGAGCCTGGAGTATTTTGTTTAAGAGCTGAAACCGGGGAAGTCCACTTGACAAAATCAGGATGCGTTCGTTTGTGGAGTTAGCTTCTCTGCAGTGGCCCAATCATAGTCCTCCACTTCCTGTCCCAGGCAGGACGCTGGCCTAGCCCCTTCCTGTGAGCCCAGAGTTCTGGGCAAGAACTTGCAAAACACACTCTCCAATCAAGAGCAAGCCACTCCAAAGTAAACATACTCATCCACCATCATTTGCTGTAATGGATTTTATATTGGCCAAGAAGAGGACAATAACTGCTGTTTTATGAGGTTTTGGTGTTTCTTGCAGATTTTGTAGAACAACGTGTTTGTGTGTTATCTATAGCTGGCTCTGGTCAAGTACTTGGCTATGGAAGCTGAAGACAGATATATAACCGAGCCTCTACAGCTGTAAGTTTCACAAGGTCTGGAAAATCAGTTTTTGGAGCTCACTAGCACAGTCCAGTGATTAGCCTCATACTTCATCAATTTGTTTTCACAAACTCAGCAGTGTTTATTGTTGGCAGTCTGATGGAGAAACTGATTTTGTCCCATTCTTCTTCAGATGCCGCATTTCAGCATATCAGATATAGCAGATAGAATAACCAGAGCATACGAAACATGCATTTTCTTCCCTATCTGGGGCGTCTTCCAGCTTTCAGTTTCCAACCTCAGTACTTCTCACGACCAAATGCTCTCCAACAATGATTCTTCATGCTGTCATAAGGGGATATATGTCTGATTATCTGATAATCTTGTGTGTGTGTGTCTTTGCAGAGGTTAAAGACTATGAACCTCCATTTGGCTCTAAAGTCCGAGAGCACCCCTGTGTGGAGAGCATGAAAGACAATGTGCTGAGAGACAGGGGCAGACCAGAGATCCCCAGCAGCTGGATGAAACACCAGGTAAAACAGCATAAGGTTGAGTTTGATTTCAAAGCATGGTAAAAGACAGCATATTAGCTGAGAGACAAGCAACTCTTTTGGGGAGCTTTTGGAAAAAAACACACATTTCTTCTTTGAAAAGATGATGATGGTATAATATGACCCGTTACAATACCCTACCATTGACAAATCTGGGGTCAGTAAGATTTTTTAATATTATTCAGTAACTGAATTGATTAAAAGTGATAGTAAAGACTTTTATAATAATGCAAAATAAATCATGATTTCTGAAAAAAAAATTAAAGTATCGCGGTTTCCATACATATATTAAGCAGCACAACTGTTTTCAACATTGATAATAGGATAAAAGGAATGTTTCATTAGCACCAAATCAGCATTTTAGAAGGATTTCTGAAGTATCATTTGACACTGAAGACTGGAGAAATGGTGCTGAAATTTCAACTTTGCATCACAGGAATAGATTACATTTTTAAATGTATTAAAATAGTAAACGGTTGTTTTAAATAGTAATTATATTTGACAATATTTCAGTTTTAGTGAATTTTTGATCAAATAAATGCAGCCTTGGTGAAACTTTTAAAATAACAACAATAAAACAAAACCACTAGTAGACATAAAGACTGATTTTGTTAGGTTTTTCTGAAAACAATGTGTGTCTAGGGCTAGGGTTAGGGTTAGGCTATGTGTCTAGTTTTAAGAATGTTTGGATATTTTTACTGAAATACAAAATACTAAGTAAGAAAACAATTGTGTGCTGTTTAATTTTATTTTTATTGGTTTGACTGTCAAACTGACCCCAAACATTTGAATGGTAGTGTAGTGACAAAATTAAAAGAGAAAAAAGAAAAAGAAACACCAGGGGTATAGAGTTTAGAACCCAAAAATGGTGATTAGGTTAACTATTATAGCTATAGTTGATTTAGTTGAGTAAAAATCCAAAATATTTCAAAATGTATGCAAATGAAGAAATATTGACTTTCAACTAAACATCGACAATTGTAATAATAATGCACTGTTAAACACTTGTTTTATTTCAAGGGTGTGGCTACAGTCTGTACCACCATCAACGAGTGCTGGGATCACGACCCTGAAGCCCGGCTCACGGCACATTGTGTGGCTGAACGCTTCAGCGAGATGGACGACGACTTAGACAAGTTGTCCACCTGCAGCAGCTCTGAAGAAAAGATTCCAGAAGATTGCTCTGTGAGCGTGAGCGATGACAAATGAGAGAGCGAGAGAGAAAGAAAAGTCACTCTTTCTCTATCTCTGCACAAACTGAATGTTTGGATCCTTCCAGTGGGGTGGAGTGGAAGAATATGGCCTTTTCATAAAGCTTTAAGTTTCCTAACCAAAGATTTCATGCACTTTATCAGATTATGCATAGCTCACACTGAGGAAGGTCATGCTACCGAGCAAGAGGAGCTGGACAGACGCTGGTTTTCTCCTCTGACAGCTGACCCAGAGCCAAATGTAATCAGGAAAATGTTTCGCCTCAACACTAAAGATTCATAGGAGATTGTAAGATTTTCTAGATTTATGGAAGAGTGTGTTAAGCGAGAGATTTGTGTGTTTGTGTGCATGAGTGTGTAAGAATATCAGCGTGTGTTTGAAGTTGCTTTTGCCAAGAAATGTATTTTGCTCGTTAGCCAAAGAAAAAAAGTATATTGTAAATACTGCTTTTGACATAAAAATCAACCCACACTATTGAGAGAGCCAAAAAGGGAAGAGTATATGCTGCACATACCAAAAATGTGTTAAATGAACAGTATTTGGAAGTTCACAAAGTGCCTCATATGTTCAATTATCCTGGATATTGAGTCGTGCTTCTCTTTTACTACGTTTTTATGTAATATATTGTAAATCTTTGATTATTAAAATCCAATTCATGTACAGTATCGACACTAAAATGGTTTTATTTTTCCAATTTGTTTTAATACTGTCTGTTCATTGTGTATTATACTTTGAATTATGAGAGGGATCCATCATTGGACAGTATTTTAGCTTTCACCTTGGGAAATATGTAAAAGCTCCTTTCATATGAATAACGATTAACAGCCAGATTATTATTACCTGTAATACCGCCGCTGGTTGCAACTATGTTTTCAGTGAGTCTTAACAAACATTCCATGAACAAGTTGTCACAAATGCCTGCTAGTTCAATGTTGAAACATACCTTTGAACTGAAAATCAGCCTCAGAGCATTAATTGAAGCTTATGTACAGAAATGCAGGTGTCAGTACTCTGAGTACTCAGTACATATATATATATATTTACGGGTTATCTAAACTTGTGTTGTATTTTTAATATATTCAGACAAAATGGTATCACATTTGTTATTTATCGGTGACCAGCATGAAACTGGTGTTAAACTAGTGTTGCAGATTTAATTCATTCAGACAAAATAACATAGAATTTTATGATCTCTTATTTATGGGTTATTAGCAGTAAATTTGTAGTTTTCTTTTCTTAGGATTTTTTAAAAATCTATAAAATAAAGCCTTGCACTGAGCATGCTCAGTTGTTCGAAAGCTTGGGCCAGACAGCTGTCAAATTGAGTGAAATAATGTCCCTATTTGACTGTCTTTTGTGGCATGAGGCTGTTTGAATTGAGCTCTCACATTGGAGTCAGTAGCAGTTTATCTGGGCTTTGTTCAGGGGTGAGAGTTTTGAAATTCCTGACCGGGAACGGCCTGACCATAATGACAGAGAGAACGAAGACTATGTGAGTTCCTCAAACAAGTCCTATTTATCCCCGGAAGTCATACACACCCCTGTTCCTCTCACCATCCCTCTTTGCCCTAGTGTCTATTGTTTCTTCACTTATTTTTAGCCCCTAAACCGCTGGAACATCTGGGGGTTGGGGGGTGACTGAGGGAATTAACCGGTATCTGTGGGACTGAATGGCTATAAATATCTCTCTGTGCCACTAATCTCAGAATAGGATTTACGAGCCTGTTCTGAGTCTTGGCATTTGTTGTTGTTGTGGTGTTCTATACAGAGCACAGATGACCAGAGGAAACCGTAGTGCATCCACATTGTCTGTCGGGAGAGATGGAGTAAACTGCTTAGTCTCTATTTTCAGAAGTGGCTTTAAATAGCTTGAGAACTAAAATGTATAAATGTAATACGCTAAAAGCAAAGATTTATGAGACCTCAAATATGTGCCTGTGAAAATGGACATAAGGAATTCAGAACAAGGTTATATACGGCAAGTATTTGTTATCTAACAACTTCATTGAGCACAGTAAAATAAAATGTATAATTAAAGATCATCTTATATTGATTAGTTAATCGTCCATCTGAAATAACAAATTAATTCTCTAAAATGGCACAGCTTTACGCAAAATACTCACAGATCGGATGCAATCCATCTCAACAAGGCACTAAATGCATTAAAACATTTTATCATATATACATTTTTTTATCACATTGGGCAGTCAAATGTTTGGGGGTAGTGTTTTTTTTTTTTTTTTTTTTTTGTAGAAGTCTCAAAACATTAAACCAAAGTCAGTTTTGCATTTATTTGATGCAATGATATTGTAATATTATTACAGTTTAAAATAACAGGTTTATATCTTATTTTTATTTTAACATATTTTAAAATGTAATTAGATTTTGTGATGTCAAAGCTGAAGCCATTACTCCAGTCTTCGGTGACACATGATGCTTCAGAAATCTTTCTAGTATGCCTTAATCAAAAACATTATATTATTATCAAATTACATTTGTGCTGTCTATTATTTCTGTGGAAACTGTGATAAAAGAAAGCTCAAATGATCAGCATTTATTTGATATATATCACACACACACATATATATATATATAATTTTATTTATAGTGCTCCTTCCTTCCTCAAACTCAAAGCGCTACCACATTTGCACAAATGAGATAAATCTACAAAGAAAAAAATACATTATATCAAAAAATACATTTTACTATCACTTTTGATCAGTTTAAGGCATCCTTTGTGGATTCAAAAAAATATATTTCTTTCTTTTAAAAAACAATTGTAGAAAATGGCTCATCTTTTCTCCATACTGTCTCTGAAGATCAGATTCAGGTGCCTGGTTTGATTAATTTGATTGATTCATTCTTAGTGATTCTCCCTGCTGTCTGCTTCTTTTATTAACTTGCAAAGCATCAAGTTTTGCTCGAGTGCCATATTTACCACCATAACAAGACTGGCTTTCTAAATGTTGGGCCAGAAACACTTGCACCAAAGGTCGTGAAGGTCGCTGTGGGTCTTCTCCAGTTCAGTTTAAGTGGAGGGCTTTGGGCCATGTGCAGGTCAGGGTGACTGATAAGTATCTGTTTGAAGACGTTCACCTTGTTTCCCAGGTATGTTAGCCGGCCACCACCAGGCTGTATTTCATCATGCTCTTTGATCGCTGGCGCCACCTGAGGGTACAGAGATCAAACAACAGATAAGAGATAGACACCGCACACAGCCCAAACACACCAGCCTATCATACATGCTTCAAAACAAACATGTGGTAGGAGCAGGGATAATGACAGGTTGGACAGTTGGAGCACTAGTACACCTCCATTGTATATTTGATGATCTTTGGGCCATAAAACTATAAATACAAAAAAGCAACAGGCTGTCAAATGGCCTTAAAATTGTGTGTGTGTGTGTGTGTGTGTGTGTGTGTGTGTGTGTGTGTGCATTAATCACATTTGACATATTTATTGTAGCCAAACCAAAGCCAAAGAGTAAGCAGCATAAGGTCTGTCCCACGTCGCAGCATATCCTCGCCAAAACGTCTCTTACTGACATGTCAAATTACCTTTATGTGGCATTTAGGGGAGAATGTATCTTCATTCAACGCCAGAAAATAAGCGACTTCTCTGAATTGATTGTTGAAATGAAAAATAGTGGCGATGCTTTCATTTTACTTTACTTTCATTTTCTTTCTTCAAAATATTTATTTTTGCACAGAATTATACCATTACAATGATATACAAAATTATATAGAATTAATTGAACAAATTGTATTTACTTTTATTTATATAAAAGTGAATTCTTACCTCAACATGTGTCATATTTTACTTAAAGTTGAAAGGAAAATCAAACACAAATGACATTTTATTTATTAATTTAGGTAGGTAGGTAAAATCTGACCATGTCGTGCTTAACAGGATAACTCATCATTTTAACTGATAATTTACATAAATATGCATATGTAGCTACAAGCCAGGATGAAAGGAGAATCAAATCTAAATGAGATAATCCATCAAAACCAATCCAAAACAAGAAATAGTTGGCACAGTTCAACACAGAGAGGTAACAGTGTTTTTATTTTTGCCTTCGTTTTTAACTTTTTACAAAATAAATCCCAAATCCTTAACTTTGTTTTTCTGCCGACTGTTCCACAGACATTGATTGTTTACTAAACACTTCCGTTCCCAGACTAAACCACTAAATCAAACCGCTTTGTTGTCAGAGATCTGAAGATTTGAGTTTGTTTTATTCCAGTGATAGATGTGCCGAAGACAAATCTGTGTGGGAGTAGTTTCTGACGCTGCAGTGAAACACACTGCCCTCTGTTGACCGTTGGTTAATACTATGGTGAGTGATTATGGTTATATTCCATTGTGTTGAATTACAACATCATTGCTGTCTGAGACCACCATGGTGACAACACGGTAGTTTTTTTCTTTATATATGTGTGGTTAATGTTTTCCTTTAATGTGTTTTGATTCATTGGAGGAAATCATTTGAGGTTCTTAGACCTCTTTAGCTGGAAATAAGAAAAAGGAAAAAGAAAACTATGTTTTTTTTTTCTTTTTCTTAAAAAAAATCCTTAATATAAATCCCATTATGTCCTGTCTCTACCACTAGAGAGAGCTGTCCCATAAAAAGAGAGAAATGCAAACGTTAAATCTTTAAAGTTAAATCTTTATACATCAAGTATTATTTATTTATTTACTTTTAAAGATAAATAATCTTTAATATGATATTCCCATCTCACAGATAGTTGCAATCAATTATTCCCACTGCCAGTGGTGGACGAAGTACACAAATCAAGTACTTGAGTAAAAGTACAGATACGTATAGTAAAATATTACTCCAGTAAAAGTAAAAGTACTCCTTTTTCAATCTTACTCAAGTGAAAGTACAAAAGTACTCAAGTTTTTATGTACTTAAGTAAAAAAGTACTGAAAGATAGATGTTTGCAATTTTATATAGGCTACATAATTTAATGTTATATTAGCACATATTTTTTTATAATCCTACTGCTCAAAATACCTGGGATTTTTTCCAAAATAACCACTATATGGAGTCAAGATATATTTTTGTTGTTGATATGGACTACGCTGATGAGAGTAATGTTCACTGTGAAGCTTACACTGTGATGTACCTGAGAGAAAACAGAGATGACCATCTGATTTTCACCAGTAAGAACAAAGTATTTTAAAGTTAGTTGTTTTACAGAACATCAAAGTTACAGTACAGACCAAAAGTTTGGACACACCTCCTCATTGAAAGAGTTTTCTTTATTTTCATGACTATGAAGATTGTAGAGTCACACTGAAGGCATCAAGGGCTGTTTGAGCAAGAAGGAGAGTGATGGGGTGCTGCGCCAGATGACCTGGCCTCCACAGTCACCGGACCTGAACCCAATCCAGATGGTTTAGGGGTGAGCTGGACCGCAGACAGAAGGCAAAAGGGACAACAAGTGCTAAGCATCTCCAGGGAACTCCTTCAAGACTGTTGAAGACCATTTCAGTTGACTACCTCTTGAAGCTCATCGAGAGAATGCCAAGAGTGTGCAAAGCAGTGATCAAAGCAAAAGGTGGCTACTTTGAAGAACCTACAATATGACATATTTTCAGTTGTTTCAAGCTTTTTTGTTATTTATATAATTCCATATATAATTCCACATGTGTTAATTCTTAGTTTTGATGCCTTCAGTGTGAATCTACAATTTTCTTAGTCATAAAAATAAAGAAAACTCTTTGAATGAGAAAGTGTGTCCAAACTTTTGGTCTGTACTGTAACTTTATATATGACATGATAATAAGGCCTGAAGTTAGGAAGAACATTAAGGAAAATATAATTATATTTTCATAATGATTTTTTCCTTCTCAAACCTTGTCTATGGTTTAAAAACTACCCTGGCCAAACGGGGTGCATCTCTTCCCACTTTAATAATTACTGTAGTTACCATGTTCTGAACATCACATCCTTTCTTTTCTACCCAGATGTAATCTCTCTCTCTCTCTCTCTCTCTCTCTCTCTCTCTCTCTCTCTCTCTCTCTCTCTCTCTATATATATATATATATATATATATATATATATATATATATAGGTGGTTGAATAAAAATATTTGGACATTATTTATAAAAATTACCTCAACTTAGCACCAACAAGCTTGTTAGCTAGACAGTTAGCATCAGCTGACAATATTTACTTATTTTCAGTACGGTTATGAATAAACATTCATGTCTGTCTACTCGTCTAGTTAATCCAAACAATATACATATGTATAACGTTACTGTTGATAAACAATATAAAAACAGACGTCACATAGGACATTTTAATAAAACTGTTTAACATTATGGCAGCGGGCAATTTGAATGTGCATGAGTTATTGTATTTAATCTGTGTTATTTAAAAAATATTTTACTTAAAATTGATGTGTCTGCACTCGAGCATTTCAGTGGGCTTAAACAGATCACTCTTTACAACGGATTTAGTTCCCAAACAACTGAAAATTTTGACCTAAATATGATTTTCAGTTACAATAATTAATCCAATATTTCGACATTAATAACTTACTTTTAGCAACATCAGACGCACGCGCGCTCACAAGATCTCCCGGTTCTTACTTCTGGAGACTCGCACTAAAAGGTTCATTTGAATCAGTGAGTGGTCGACTCCAGAACAGCTGCAATCGGATCATTCTAATTCGTAAACGAGTCGTTTGGTGCGATTCGCGATCCGATTTAAAGGTTTATTTTGAAAAGACTCAGTTCATTCATGATGAATCAGACACCGCTTCTGCGTGTCGGAGCACGTGATATATTATAGGGAGTAACGATATGTTTTATGAAATGTAGTGAAGTAAAAAGTACGATTTTATGCTTCGGAATGTAGTGAAGTAAAAGTAAAAGTTACTCAAAATAAAATTACTCAAGTAAAGTACAGATACTTGAAAAATTTACTTAAGTACAGTAACGAAGTAAAGCTACTCCGTTACTGTCCACCACTGCCCACTGCATTATTGACAGGCTTTACAGTCCTAATATTTGTGCTTTTAGAATGGTAATTTCTCCAGAAATTCACTTGGAAATAATGCATTTGCTAAGAGTAGAAAGTTTTTTCAAATATTTAAATAAACAAGTAATCATCAAGTAATTAGTCATTTTCTCATAGTAGATTCCAAGTCTAGTTTGGTAGAAAGCCAAATCAAAGTGATCATTAGTAATTATGAGCCTGTTTGCTGAGTTCTGGGCCATCGCTGTAAGTGCCTCGCTGTCTCCACAGATCAGTCTAACATCTTTTCCAGCACTTCCATCCTCTAGTCCATTATAGTGTAACTGGAGAAGCCGATGAAAAATTGGAAAGCAGTTTTACAGCAGAAGGCCATCTAATGAAGACAAACAGAGCCTTATCCTTTTACATGTGCACACTGCTAGTGTTTTATTTTGTGAGACTCGTCTGCAGATACAGAGATAGATTATGGAGTATGTCGTGCTGTTTTGTACATTAAGAGTACAACATAATAATGCAATCTGGCCACCAGCATCTAATTGAGGCTTGCATGAAGCAAGGTTAGCTTTGATAAAAACTAAAACATAAAAGGCAATGAAGTTGTAAAAAAGATTACAAAAAAATAAGGCAATAAACTAGTGCTTATATCAATATAGTTTGATAAAAATATAAGAAGAAACAGAAAAATGGCTACATTTTGAATTTCGAAAGGAAATTCAGTTCTTGTCCGTACAAAAATCACACCATGATTATGAGGCTTTGAGGGTGTTGCAGGGCGTTGTTATGCGGATGCCATAGTTGGTTGCTTAATAGCTTAAAGGGATAGTTCACCCAGAAATTATGTTATTGTGTTCCAAATCTGGATGACTTTCTTTTTTCTGAAGAACAGGGTTTTATTCATATAAGGATAGTCAATTGGGTCCAGTGTTGTTTGGACCTTAATATTCTTTAAATGACTTTTATGTTTCACAGAAGAAAGAAATCATACAGGTTTGGCATGACATGATAGTGAATAAATGATGAACTATTCCTTCCCACGTGGCGGTCAAAAATGAACTTTTCGTTATTTAAATTAAACGAGTGTAATATATTTAGTTTGATAATGTTCTAAATTATACTAAATTATATTTATAGAATAGTTATGAACTGTCGTGAATCTTGAATGCACAGAATTTGGTCTCTTTTTAAAGAAGGCACTTGGCAGATTATTGATGAAGTGAAAAAAAAAAGAAAAGACTGAAAAACATGAATAAAATATTTACATTTTCTATGAAATATATATTTTCAAAAACATTTTTTACTCTTAAACTGCATGAAAATCAAAGTAATAAATCTAAATAAGTTGTGTTTCAAATTTGAGGTTGATATCTCAAAAAATTATCTTTTAGTTAGATTTTATTTGGGCATAGTTTTGTGTGTGTGTGTGTGGGGGGGGGGGGGGGGGGGGGGGGTGTGTTCACATGGCAAGTGCCAAAAACATTTCCAAGTTTATACCATTCTGATGAAGTAAAAAAAAAAAGTTTTTGACTGAACAACACCAAAGGGTAAAATTCTGTAAATTACCTAGAAATGTCTTCTTTTGTGTTCCACAGGAGAAAGAAAGTTTATGGAAAGCCATAATGGTGAGTAAATTATAAACTGTCCTATTAATTAAAAAAAGCCCCCAACCAGATGTCGCGGGTTCCTTCTCTTCCCTGTTTTTTTTTTAAATATTTTTTATAAAAACTTCGGTCTTGAACAACATGCATGATTTGAGATGTCATTCATGTCTGTAGCACAAACAGTGCACTGAATTTGAACACTTATGAACAAACCACTAAACAAGCGAATGAATGATTAATCAAAGCAAGCTCTTATTCTGAGATGCTGGCATCAGTAGATTCTTCTGCCAATAGCTGCAGCTGTCTTCAGAGAAATAAAGGCCTGAAGCATTGTGATCTTAGCTGGATCATTCACAATGAATGGAACAGCCCAATAAATGAACACACACGAGAATAGCAGTCTTTCACAGCTGCTTTTTCTTCTGTCGAACAGATACACACTCAGCCTCATTATCTGCCTCCATCCCAAACAACTGATATGAGTCACCAGTCGCCTCACGGAGGAACCATCTGATCACTTCTAACCTCCTCACACACAGGTTTTCTGCTTAAACTTTCTGCATTCACTCTGCTACTGAGACCAAGAATCCATGGAAGAAAATAAAAGAGAAAGAAACAATTGTTAGAATGTTAATGTCAGACTTCAGCGTGTAATTGCCTTGGCATTTAAATAGGAAGGGATCCTCTGGAATTACTGAAATGTTCCTGGTGCCATTCTCTAGGAACACAGCAACTTTTAAAATGAAATAATGGCACCAAGAAGACCACCTAAACAAGAGCAATTCAAGCAACAATTAAATTCAAGTTTATCTGTATAGCACTTTATACGATACAAATTGTTGAAAAGCAACTTTACAGAAAATTACGTTTTTACAATATTTGTAGTATTATCAACAGTTAACATATATTTGTAGATGAGTGATATAATTAAAGATTAATTATATTCTAGTCTTTTTAGACAAACGTGGAAACTGTGGGAGTCTGCACTGTGGCTGTTCCAGAACAGAACAAGACTTGCTTGACAAATGTTTGACACTTTTGAAAAACGCCTTTGGCCAATGTGATTTGTTTTAACTTGCTAAGCATCTATACAAATTAATTTACCATTGTCATTTTGCTTATGAAAAGGACATATAACAAGGACTATATTCAGTTACTACAGAGCACAACATAATTTTCCTTCCACAAAGGAAACTTACAAACATCTGTTGGGTGTACAATATAACCAAAGCCACATGTGCAAGGAAAACAAGGCTTCCTTTTTACTAGATGCTAAGCAGGACATACAGGAAGACAAAAATCAATTGGCTTAAATGCATCTATTGATTTTTCAGTGCAGTGGTATTGACACATGCTTAATGCTCGATATTGTTTGCAGAGACTGATTCCTTGCACTGTGGATAGAGTCGTGTTTAAATAAACCAAATGTTTATGGTGGTCACTGTTAAACACTACAACTGTAATGTCACATTAATGGATAACTTGAACATGCTTTAAAGGCAGAGCTATGCACTGCAAATGAAGGTTGCTTTTAAAAACCTTGTTATTTTTAAACAGGGCCTTCAAACTTTATGCTGATTTTAACCCTTTAAAAAAAGAAGCTAAGTTAAGTTACCATAATTCATATCCAAATGTGTGTGTTAAGTATTTTACTGTTACAACTTGATGCCATGCTACACTGCAAAAGAAGATGTTCTGGAACTGATATTTTTACCACTGTGCCTTTGATGTCGCACGAGCTGATCCACAGCAGTTTCTGCATGCTGGTCTGCAAAAAAGAAAAAAGAAAAAAAAGCTGTGATCTATACTGCATGTTGTTTCTGAAAAATCATGTTTTCAAGCGAACGTAACCTTGCAGTAGTTGAGCCTAAAATGGGATCATTATTTTTTAGGGGGGATACAGGAGAATATGAGAGAAACTAATCAAGGCAAAGAATTCACTTTGTGAATTTCAGATCACCATCCAGCAGAACGATAATGTAGCAGTAAACTTCCTTAATACTATATTAATAATATATACATTTTGATTTATCAAAGGATATTTTTACCTCCAAAGATTTTAAAACATTAGGTATGGTCTTAAATGAATAAAACATCCTGCCTTCACCCAACTGCTTTGAAAGAATATTGCCTGCAGGTGCTTGAGAATGTCATTTTCCATTTTATTTATTTATTTAGCTATATATAGTCTTCATATTTAATGATTTGTTTTCAGTGACTTTTGGAAAGATTGTAGCTGATATGCCTTTTGTTAATTGTTAAGTCGTTCAGATTGCATGACAAAGTTACATTTAATTGTTTTCAGTGCAGCTTTAAGTCTACAACTTGCTTCTCGTGTACATTTAGTCTATCTTCGTTTTATGATGATTACACGTTCTAAAATATAAATACAGTTTAAGAACATTTTTGTGGTGTTCTTGTTTAGCTGGTCTTCTTGTTGCCACATTAAATCTTTCACTGCTGCAGCTTCACAGTTCGTTTATTCAAGGATTATTGTGCAATATTTGTTCATATGGTGTCCAAGAGCAGGCATCAACACACAAACTCCTACATATGCAAAGCATGCAGTAATATAATATAAGCTGTTAATGTAGCATGTATGTCAAACATTTTATCGTATTATTCTAACATGTGTGTTTATGTCTGTTTGTGTACACGGTGTGTGAGTGCACTTGGATGGGTTTTGCAGTGCACAAATTCAGAGTATGGGTCAAACGTCACTTTACATTTCAAACACTTAACTTTCTTCTGTGGAAAACAAAAAGTGGCCAAACTGATGTTACTGTCACTGCATATCTATTATAATAGATTTTCAGGAGACCAAGGCAGTAATTGTGCCTAAAACCTCCAATAGAAAAACAAGAGGGAGAGGTAATGACATTTATGAGTAAAATATGGCCTCTTGTTCGACCATCAAACACAATATATTTCAGGCACAAACTTTATGCCGTGATGTCAAGCCAGTCGCTTGCTTTACATCCGCATAAATGTCGTTTGCTTAGTGGACTGTGTGAAGGCAGGAAATATACATACTTTTTTTTAATGCAAAATTCATTTATTTCATTGGTGTATCGCATATAGCGCCGCGACGGTTCTTCGTGCTGATTGGCTCAAACGAGTGTCCGTTATTGGAATCCAGAGTCACGACTTGGTCAACCTCCTGTCCAACGTTTATCCGTTTGTGTTCGTCAACGTTCATGGTGTGCGTGATTCTCATTGGCTGATCCGGCGGCTTCTGTCAGTGGTTTCCTTGCAGCGGATTGGTTAAAAGGGTCGCGCGTGTGACCCGCCTTGTTCTACCTGTCTCGCCATGACAGGCTGAAAGATTCTTCCTGCTCTATGGAACAGAACTGCCCTTTTCTCCCCCCCTCCTACCGATGAATACCGTGTGTGTCGAGTTGGTACACGCCGGTTAGCATGTCACTCAGACGCGGAATCTACTGCAAATAAATCCAGACTGTTCATACACAACACCAGATACCTGCAGTTGGAGCAAAGGCCTGGTTGCGCAGAAATATTTGGCGCTTGAGGAGGGAGCGGGCTGGCGGAAAGAGGGTGTGCGTGGCGGGTGGGAAGTGCGTCTTCTAACCAAATCCTCCAGAACATGGCGGAGCACCACACCGCATCCGACTGTAAGCACAAAACGGGCTCCAACACCGGAGGTTCGGTTTCGGGGAATGGTCGGCCTAACTCCCCGGCTGGTTGCGGCGGCAGCGGAGGACGGCCTGTCCGGTGGACTGACGCAGCCGGCGGGATGGCAGTCTTTTGCTATCGTTCCACCATTCTCTTTTTGGCCTGGCTGGCGGGGTTCAGCTCGCGACTTTTCGCAGTTATTCGCTTCGAGAGCATCATTCACGAGTTTGACCCATGGTGAGTATAAATGCGGGCGGGTTTGTGGCGCATTTTTAATATGGTGTTGGGGGATGTAATGCACGCTTAATCTCGCTGTGAATGAAAAGTCAGTGCGTGTTGCACAAAGCTGCTGCGATCTTCCATTCGTCTGAGTGCAATTGTTTCAGGAAGCGTTTTGCTTCTGTGCGGTGCGTCCGTGCTTGGCAATTTTGACACGTAACGTTAACCGCATGGCAGCTGCCTCCATCTTTTATAATTTCAGTAAACTTAGTAATTCATTATGAT